>NC_052503.1:4522504-4831757 GCF_016617805.1 Bactrocera tryoni
AAAAAATAAATAAGTAATATAAATAATTAAAAGTTATTCGCTCAAATTTTTTTAATTAATTGAAAATAATTAAGAGAAACAAATTTTTTAACTTTTTTCAGTGTAAAGCGTTCCAGCAGTCTGTGCTAATTTAGCTCTTATCGGCGCATTTACTTTGTAACAAATAATATAATTAAATATATAAAGTAACTTTTTCCAAGAACTTTCTGAGCAACAAACACACCAAAAGCTCACTTTCAAACACAATTTGGTTAATTCTGCGAATTATCGACTAAAAACATATAGCTTATCAAAAAGCGTGCTAACTAAATAAGGTTAGAAGTGCTTGCTTTATCGTACAACAAATATGTACATATACTAGCCACATAAAAAAAATTAATTATGGAGTATCGTTTTTCTAGAAAATTTTGCTTCGACTATAAATAAATGGCTTTTTATTCCAAAATTTTTTTATTAGAACAATATTTTTTCAAATAGTCTATATTTTTATGTAGTGAATTGTGTGGTCGTAGAAATTTTATTTAGATTTTAAACATTGTTTTGTTTTTAAACATACATATACATATATATAAGCACATGCATATAAATAGCATATATTATATTATAATTGATAAACACAATTCAAACAAAAAATCACGACTTTTTAAGTAGCATATTATTTATACAACAAAAGAGCTTGGCACTATATTTATGTGATTTTTTTGTTGTTGTCTATAAGCTAACTCGCTGTTAATTCGCAAACTTTTTAAAATTCGCACCTTGTTATATACTGTGTACATATTTATGTTTATATACTTTGATACATAGAAAAATATAATGTATATGTACACACTCGAGTATATATAAGAGTTATAATTAAGTAAATACGTACAGACATCTGCTGAAATCTATGAACAAGAAAACATTTTGCGTTTTACTCTGCTTATTATTGCTTTCGTTCGCTTAGATTTGACTTTTTGTTGCTTAGTAGATTTTATTTGAGGTGAATTTGTTTATACTTAATAAGACGCAGCGGCGATGAAGTGTGCGATCACGTACACCGCTCGCTCGATCACCCCACCGCGTCACAAACATACAAACGTATAGGCGACCAATGAGAAAATAAAAAAGTACAAAAAGTTACCTCTATAATGATACATATATACATACATATGTATGAATGTAGATATATAAGTATATATGTGTATATTGAGAAATATTAGCAGCTTCGGAGTCAGCGCGCCATTTGACATTGAAGCGCTGACAGCTATTCTACTTAGTCAGTGACTGACTGACTGATTGCTGATCTAACAGCCGCAATCTGCGCACTCGCAAGATCGACTTACATATATGTATATATATACAGTGGTAGACAATAGTCTGTATGTAAGTATGACTGGCTGTGTATTTGAGTCTAACTCACAGCGTTCTCGCGTGTATATTTGTCAAGGCGCTGATTTGTCGGCTTGGCGTTGTGTCAATCGGTGCGATCGTCGCTTTGTTTATGTTAATTATTCGCCAGCAATGATTTCGAGTGTAAACACGTACACACGAAAATGCATACATGTATTCACACATTCGTATGTGTTATAGTATTTACTTTTTGATTTCTTATTCGCACTTTCAATAAATCAAAATCAAAACAACAACAAGCACTCAAGTACTACGAACATCTCCTAAAATTGATTTATTATTCCGTTTCCCAGGCTGTAGAATACATAACTACAAAAATGTGCGTAAATCAATTAATTTTGATAGCTTATGAATTTATAATTTCATGTCAAATTATTTTATTTGAAAATTGCTTGTGTTAATAACTTCGCATAACAACGCATTACTCAACATAATAGCCTCTACATGAGGTTAAGGTATTTTAGAGCATGTTTTACGAAATTTATTTTGTTTTACATTTTCATACAAGGTTGTTTAGGAGTATGCAACACATTTGAGGCTACACATACCCTTCCGCCAAAAAGTTTTCAAAAAGCTAATGTAAAGCTCTTTTTCAAAAATATTGCTTACTTGTTGGTTATATTGTTATTAATACAAACTAAGCTAAGCTTCATATAGTTAGTTCTATTTTAAGCTTAGTGAAAGCTTAGAAGCTTAAAAGCTCTTATTAAATTTTTTTGTGAAAGCTTAGTAACATAAAAGCTCTTATTAAATTTGTGTTACGTTTTTCAATGAAAGCTTAAAATCTCAGGCACAAAAAAGCTTACTTCCTTATAACGTTCAACCAATTTTCTGGCTTAAGTTGGAAAAACACGTGATATAGTGAAAGCTTAAAAGTTTCAAATACACTTATATCAACGCGTAACTTTCATATATTTGCCGCTGGTTAATTCGTTCACAATTTTAAACGCGGTAGCATACGTTAGAGACGTGTTTCCGTGAAAGCTTAAAAGCTCAAAATATTAAAATAAATGAAAATTACTATATTATTTGAATATACATAGAATACATGGCACAGCTTTTTATGAATATGCTATTGTAGTGCAAAAACCTAAGAAGTAAAAGCTTAGAAGCTTAAAAGCTTGCAATAATACACTCAAAATTTGCAATTACTTTTTCTTTTAATATAAAAATATACATATGTCATGTATACCGTGCACACTTTAAAAACGCATTCATCCTAAAAGCGTGCTGCGCTAGAGACATCTCTCAACCAAATGCATGCCTTAAGGTTAAGTGGGATGCATAAATGCAGTTAATTATCCATTTCTTAGCAATTGCAACTGCAAAAATGCAAACCAACAACAAAGCGCACAAGTGCAAAACAGCAGTAGCAAATGGCAAAGCAACCACAAATAAGGTCAATCGGCCATATGGCTTGCCATCTAGTCGGATTACTAGTGAAGCAGTCAATCATACATGCAGGCATTTGCATACTAGTGAGTGTATATACATAAGTACATTTGTATTATATATGTATGTGTCTGCCTTTATTTAATTGAGCAAACTGCGGTTGACCAAATAAAGGCCATATAATTACTTGACAAGTGTGCGCGTACATACATACATATGTATGTATGGACGTGCATTTATGAGTGCACATATAAAAAATCTTCATAAATAATATAAATAATATTAATTTTCAATTTATTGCAAAGCCAGTAGCATTCTGTTTGCCTAAGGGAGGTCGTTTGAGGCCGCAAGTGACAAGCGCATGCGCGCACACTCACCTCCATTTTAACCCCGGCCAAGCGGCCATTCACTTATGTCGTCTAAATACATATACTTAACATTTACATAGCTGTGTGTGCGCATGCATCTACTTACTTATGTACATACATACCGACGTAGGTATGTGGCTTTGTCACAGCACATTTCGTACGTGTTGACTTGTCGACAGCGCAATAATATGGTAATGTATTGCAAAAAACGCTTCGAAAAAATCAAATCGATCACCAAAATGGGCAAACGTACGCAAGTGCCCATATATAAATGAACAATAAGCACACATACACACACACATGCCAGCTGAAAGTGCTAAGTCACAGCACAGTAAGCGCTTGACAAAATATGTAAATACTTAAGTAAGAACAAATTAGACGATTTGAAAAAGTTAATCTTTGGAAAAATTCTATTTGCTTGAAAATTTCAGAATATAAAAAAGTGCTTGCAAATACACATTTTTAATTTTATAAAATATTAAATTTCAAAATAGTTAAAAAAAAAAATAAAATTTTTTTGTAAATATTAAACATATTTTTATGTAATAATATTCCTTTTGTAAATAAAAAGATTAAAATTTTCTCAAAGTAAAAGTGATTATTTTATTGCATAAAATTTAGTACTGTTTTTGTACATACATATGTATGTATTTATATCAAAAATATTTTTTTCTTTAAATTCTTTAATGTCAAATATTTATATATTTATATTCACTGGCAGAAAAATTAATTATCTCTGCTATACAAACACATATACATATATATGTATATGTACATACATATGTACACGTCTTTATACAAATATAAAGAAAATATTTTTAGAAAAATTTATCTGATTTGAAAGCATTTTTTCATATCTGCAAGCATTTGTAGATAAAATTACGCTTTTGCATATATGTATGTATTGGAAATTTATTACATTTAATTTTATTTAATGTATGTATGTATTTATCTAGCCAAAAATCACAGCGCCATTGCATTTAAAACTATATAAAATCCCTAATTCACCAATGTATACAATCAGAGCCCGCAGTTAGTCGATAAAAAAGTGCAACATACACACACACACACACAGACGCACATAATAAATAAATATAAATACACAAATCAGTTGAAAGAGCTTATAAATGCCATTAAAGTGTATAAATTGAACGTGATATTTCTTTTGCTAATTTTTATGCATTTTTAATTTCGCAAATATCTACTAGAGTACAGAAAAACACACCCCAGTATAGATTGAAATGATATAATATATGTATGTATATGCATATGTATATATGTATACTATAATAACCATACTTTCCAATATACATACATACATATATGTAGCTTCAATGCGTTTAAAATATTCATAATCTCTGAACATGAGCTCAACTTTTCAATTATTATTTTATATATTTTTTTTAATTTTTATTTTTTTATTAATAGCTTATTATTTCTTAATTTTATTTAAATTTATTTATTTTTTTTTATAATTACCTCTTATTAATTTTTTAATAATTTATTAAATTATTTTGCGCATTTTCTTCGTGTTTACACTCCGTCTGCCTGCTGATTAGTCATACGCAACGAATCTCGAGCTCTTCGCTATTTCGAGCATTTCAAGCATTTCAAGCATATCGCTGATTGTTGAACGCACATACGAAAATACACACATGCATGCATACTTTGTTATAAATATTTCACTTATGCGCCATAATTCAGTTCAATGCAGTTCACAGCAGTGTATTATGGGGCAAATACATTTTCGCCGTCGCCAAACGGCCAATCACTCCGCATTCATGAGATGTACAGCGCACGCATATTGAGCGTTATCGCTGCTTAAGTGCGGGCATGGGCCCAACATAACGCCTTACGAGGCAGGCAGGCCAATGGTCTCTGTACACTTGTTGTTGCTGTTGTTGAAAAGCTGTGCTCAGCAATGCAACTTGCCTCACACTGCCCTTATTTGTTGTTGCTTACTAATTTTGCATACGCGTCACTTCGGCAGCCTGCGTGTGTTTGTTGTAATTGTAATGGCATTTGTTGTGTTTGTATTCGCATATAATTACACAGTTAAACGCTCCATTTTCAGCTTTATGGAGCGCACAGCTGCTCTATTCGCGGTTGACTGCTGCCAAAGCGCTTATGAATGCTTGCGCATCTGTATGTGTTTGTCCAATCATAACTATTGTTGTTGCTGGTTTTCTGCAAATTTTTCTTATTGTTGCCGCTAGTTGCTTCTTTCTTTGCTTTATGGGCTTGCCGCTCACTTACTTATGCGGTTATTCCCTTACAGCAAAAATGACTAACTGTTGTTGTTTGTGCTTTCTTCATGTTTAGCGTTAAATAAACTCATATTTGCTTGCATTGCGGCTTACAGTTAGTTTGCCGAAGTCTCTTTTCGCAACACTGTCTTCGCTTCAACCTCAACCTCCTCCTCCTTCTCTACCTCTACTTCTTCTTCTACTTCTTTTTCAAAAGCTTACTGAGTTTTCGCTGTTGTTGTTGCTGTTTTTGTTGTAATCGGTTGTACGCAATGCTTTTGTGCCGTCATTCCACACGCTTTCCGGCCTTATTTATATTTCTTTTGCTATTTCATGGCATCTACATAAGTACATACATACATATGAATGTATGTGGCTTTTTATGAATGCGTGTGTGTGTGTGTACATCTAGAAGTATGCCGCCATTGCTTTCATTGTTTTTAATGCCGACTCGAAACAATTGGCAGTTTTATTGTTATTTTTCGTCACCATTTTAGTAGCCACTTGTTGTTGTTGTTGTTGTTGTTGCTGCTTATGCTACAGCGCCGGTGCTCTCATTTGAGTCGTTGCTTTTTGCACACTCACACAAATGCGCATTCGGTTCATAAGCGAGCACAATTTTACATACATACATACAAACATATAGATATGTATGCAAAACGTGTGCAGATATGTATGTATGTATATCGTGTGCCCATTTCGCGCTCATTGCACAGCGTTTACAAACAGACTTATACATATTTCTCTTTGCTTCATAAAAGTTTTCATTTTTTTCTTTCACATATAATTTTTCTTATTTTTCTCAGTGTTTGGCTTTAGGCTGCTACATATTTTTGTTGCAATATACATAAATATGTATTTTTGCACATACTTACAAATGTACCATATAAATATATGTATATGCATATATTCGCCTGCGAGTCTCATTGCTTTTGTTATGCTTAATTATTTCTACCTTTGGTTCATACACCAGCCATCAGTGCAAATTTAACATACAAACACAAACTCTAATATACATACATATGTACGTATGTATGTATGTCGGTATTTGCATATGATATGGCGAAATCAGCGCTCAAATTTACTTGTCCGTTTGCGATCGTTTATCGGCTCACCAAACCTCACCACAACCCCATTGCTCTCATTCAACACACACCTCACAGTTTTCGTTATTGTTGTTGTCGCGTTTATTTATATTTTTGTGTACGTTTGCGTTTGCTCGTTATACGTCAAATTAATTCGCCAACCATTTCTACATATATGTGTGCTTGTGCATTTGTATGTATATTTGCAAATTTATGTCCGCAAGTACTTGCAAGAATATAGTATGTCTTCGGTGTTCTGTGATTTGTTTCGGCTCGTTATCGTCGCCTTTGTCGTGGCGAGATGTGCTAATACATACATATATATTTTACCGTATGTGAGCGCGTTTAATTTTTCGCATTTTTTATTGTTTTTGCTATTTGGTTAGCCTGCGACATTAAGGCTTTTCACAGACATTTTTATGAAATAAAATAAGCCTGTGACTGCAATCGTAAATCTTCAATGCGCACATTCACATACATACATACATATACATAAATAAGAGTTTGCGGATTTGTTTGAGTTAAATTTTTGGTAATGGATTATGTTAAGAGCCCGCTGAAACAATTTATTTTATATTAATTTGTCTTAATTCCTTTTAAAATATATTGTAGACGGCTGCTCACTTAGTAATAGCAATTTTATAACAAAAACAATTTTTATTGATAATTATTTCTAATAATTTTTTTATTGTATTGTAAAAATTATTGGAATATTTATTTCAAAAAACTTTTCTTCAATAACTGAAGAAAATTATAAACGAAAAATAAAATTCAAACTTTTAAAAAATGTGCAAAAAACTATTAGTGCAAAAACTATACAAGAAAATAATTTAAAAAATAATATAACAATAAATCTTAAAAATTCTAAAATAAAATAAATGTATTTCATAAAAAAAAAGGTGCCAAAAATTTATTTAAAAAAAATTTAAAAAAGTAGTTTTTATAACTATTAATATACAAAATAAAAAAAAAATATTTTTTTTCCAATATCGTTACCTTCTTTACCAGATTATACCAGTTAATAGTACTAAAAAATAGGCAGTACTAAATTTCCTCAATGAGAGTTGCATTTAAACATATGTAGGTATGTACATATGTGTGCATGTTGGTATGCAAATTTCACGCTTGACGCAAAGGCAAAGTGGTTTCGAAGGAAACACAGTTATTTTAAACAAAGCTACCAATAAATACTGATGTCAGCCACACACAACGCCATAGAGTACCGTTAAATCGAATGCACATACATATAATATATGTAGATAAATATACGTGCTTAAATTTTGCATATGTATCATTTTTGTTATTGTTGTTGCCACCCACTCTTCTGCAGCAAACACTGTGCGCTTACTTATGACATATTTATGCAGTTATCAGTGGCAGTGCGCTGACTTTTCTGGCTTTTCAAGCATACATACTTATGCATACGCATATACATATATTTACATATGTATGTATTGGTTGTGTGTATGTATTGATGTCTTTATAAAAGTATGAAAATATGGCTACTAATGGCGGTAATACCAGTTGATCATGCTAATAATTACATACATATGTTCGTATACACATTTACAAGGCATATGTATTTTTGTATGTATGTACTTGTATGCATACATATGGCACACAACCGCGAACTCAACGCTTTTAGTTTACTTTGCCTTTAATTGATTAATTTTCTTATATGCTGCACTCACACAGAATCACATGCACACACAAACACAAATGTATACCACAAATATTTAAATATTTAGAAAATAACGTATTAAATATGGAAATCGAAAGTAAAAATGATTATATTTCACTGGAAAATATAGTTTTAACAGTATTGGTGGCTTTCTGTACAACTTTGCCGTCATATAACTAAGTATTGCAGTTCCAAGCTATTGGCAATCATGAAGACGTTAGCTTTACACAACTGTAATCAATAGAATGCAACAACAATGACAACAGCAATGTCAGCAACGGCAAGCTGTCGGTGTCCTTATGACCTTTGCGACAGCATACGACACAAGCGCCCACAACAAGGCATACCTAAGTATATACACAGACACATACATAAGTTGTTGCTGCTGCCACACTTCTATGTGGCGCTGAGCCATTTTTAAATGCCACTTGCCACCTCCTCCCGCTGCCATAATCACTTAGTACATATGTTTGTGTATATATTTATGTATATACATATATATGTATGTGCGAGTATACAGTTTACACAAAAGACACAAATTATGTCAAGGTGGTCTCGCGCCAGCAAACTTTGCCACTGACTGACTGCCTGCCTGACTTTACCGCCCTCCCTCCGCCTGTATCTCTTTCGCCAGTTAATGGACCCCGCTCACCAAACTAACTGACTATTTAACGGTTCACGTAAAGTGCGCGCTGGCGCCTTGGCTGCCTTGTTGCGCGTCACAAGCAAAATTGAATAAAAATGGAAATTCAAAGTCCGTCGAGCAAGGAGCTTTCTGCTGGCAAACGCCCACCGCCTTAAATAGCCGCGCCGCCGTTGACCTTCTCACCAACACATGCATGCTATGTTTGTGTTTGCTGGTGTTTGTATACTATATATGTGCGTATTTGGCATTTATTGTAGCAACGCAATCGACTGCCGTGAAGCTAGTTTAAAGAACGGCGAGCGAAATGCTTGTGGGTGGCAAAACAGCAAATCGAAAAAATAATAATTAAATTTTATGCTGGTGGCACAAAAAGGACTCGCTAAGTGTGTTGCATGCGTAGGTTTGATGGAATGCGTGGCACAAACAAATATAGTATGTTCATGGAAAAATTTATGTCAGATATACATACATATGTATGTAAGTATGTATGTACTATTGTAATATTATTAGTTAAAATGTTTTATTTATACAACTTTGCCTGTACTGTAAGTTCGAGAAAAGTTGCTTTGCTGTTGCATTTACTTACAATACGAACTGGTCCATTATGGAGTACCCCGGAACTAGTTGCATTTTCAAATTTAATGTGCGATTTTTAGTTTAATTAATAAATTAAAACACTCAGCACACAAAATCGTAACTAGTTAATTTTTCACTAGTTTGTAACTAGTTACTATTTTAACAGTTAAACATTCAAATGCTTGAAATTATCATTTCTTCAAATTTCAAAAAAAAAGTAGCCGTCCAGTATTTTACCGTTAATTTGCGAAAGTTTTAAAGTTATTCATTATACTAACTAAAAATTATGCATTTATGTAGCTATGATTTAAAATTAACACAAAACTACAAATCATCTTCTTTTGCATTACACTTTGCTTTGAAATTATATTAAATTCCAAAAAATAAATATTTCTCACCACAAAGCTTACCAACGCATAATTTTGGCGATAACACAACAAGCAAAAAGCTAAGTTTCGCAGAAAAAACACCTTTTCCTGTAAACCAGACACATCTCTGCAGCTGCCATTTTTTGTTTTCCGTGAAGCAACCGCTTTGTGTGCTGGCGCTGATCCACATGTTTGCATGCTTAAGCCATAAAAGGAGCATGGACTTCCTGTGTGTGCACCTTTGCGCAGTCACTTGTATGCTTAAATATTTATGTATATATTTGTCATAAATAAATAAGTATACATGCATGTAAACGACAGCAGCGAGAATGCCAAAACACAGAAAATATTTCGCTTAGCCGCGAAGCAGATGCACAAGCAACTCACCAACAGCCATATAGGCCGAATTTATTGCAATATCTAAAATATGTGGATGTACTAAACTGTTGTTGTATGTTTATATACATGTGTGTGTTTAAGTCGCTGTTGTCTCCTTCGCTGCCGCTGCCTCACTTGTTTGCTTTGTCAACAGCCACACGCGCCATTTATGTAGCCACACACAAGTGTCTACATGAGCGCAAGTACGCCTTTATACACCTGTATGTACATACGGACATACAGCTATTTACAAGTACAGCTTACACTCGGGTCTTTTTTTAGTTACTTCATATTTCTGCGCTTTGTTTTTGCTTCTCAATTTGGATACCTGCACCTACTTTCGGTTGTCTTTCGGTTGTCTTTCTGCTGGCTTATTCGTATTCATCCACCTTTGCCTTCTTGCTTCGACAATTTCATGCGATAACTCATCCTTGAGATAAATACCGTATACAGGCCAACAGAAAGGCGACATCAAGAAATTTTATAGCGAAACAAAAACAACACAAATATATCCTAAGCTTATACTCAGATGTCTGCTAATGAATTTTTCATACAAATATGTGTAGTATATCTACTTACATGCTAGTATATAGCATATATACATACATATATAGAAATATGTGTAACTATGTATGCAACATGCAGGAAACCCAGCGAAGGACAGGTGCTGTAGTACAGCCTGCTGGCCGCACGTGTGTGAACGCACCTTTATTTTTGTAGCCACAATTTTTTTATTTTTTTAGGCAGCTACACCTTTATGTATGTGCATAATATGCGTAAAAGCCTCATAAATAAAAAATATTTAATAGCAAGCTTGCTTCAGTTTCAAAATTCTAGACTAAAAAACAAAATTTTAATGAGTTCCAAGATGCATATATTCAAAATACGTCTTTTCAGCCTACAGGAAAATACCCTGTAGGAAATTTCATCCACTGATCTCTTTATCAACTGCTTAGGGTCTTATTTTAAGCATATGAAATGTCTATACTACTATTTTATATAAAAGTAATTTAATATGAAAAAAATTTATAAAATATTTATTATAAAATTTAAAAATATGAATTCTAAATTCAAAATAAACTTTAAAACTCACATGTGAATATTAAATCGAACTATTGTAAAGTTTTTGCGGGAATCAATCCATAAGCAATTGATTTCCTGCTGGGCGGCTACAATTTGGCAGCTATTTAGCAACTCAAATACTTGCTTCCTGTCAATGTCGCATGTCAATGCTAAGTTTTACGTCGTTAACGAATTTGCATAGGCTAAAAATAGAAAGTTTTTTATTCTCTTTACGCGGCTCGGCGGAAATGCGAAGACCTAGAAGTGCACAGCACGAGCAGCTTCGTCATCAACGTCGGTAGTGACAATGAAAACGTAACTCTTATATTGTTTTTAGTGATTTACGTTTTAAAGTTATGCCAAGCCGCATCTAAAAATATTCAAATTACATACATAGGTATTTAAAGTCACTCTCAAATATCGCAAATTTCTAACCTACAACTTCCCCTCCCTTCTTGTTTTGCAGAAAAAATGATGAAATGAACGCCGGCAACGGCTCCTCGAGGGCGCCAGCCTCCGGGAGCCAGATATCACCACAACTACCCGACGTACAAACGCAGCAGCAGCAGCAGCAACAACAACAACAGCAGCATCAACAGCAAGCGCAACAACAGCAGCTGCAGCATCAGCAACAACAATCTGTACAACAAAATAATAACACATACGGCAACTATCCACCCATATACAACTCGGCGGGCGCACAGAATGGCATCACACCACCAATCGGTCAGTACTCCATGGGTGAGCCCGATACATTGCGCACACTAAAGAATACATTTGGCCCGAATTCGGAATTTACGACAAGCGGCTACGGCAACTATAGTAATATGGTAACGGCTAATGGTGGTGGTCTGCAGCAGCAACAACAGATGGATAATATGAGCGGCATGGCCGGTGGATATGGGCAGGTAAGCAAGGAAGGCGTGGTCAGCCTGTGTGTGTGTGTAGAGAGTAAAAATATGCCAAGCTAAACGACAAGCGAAGGCTATGCTGATAGATTAGTTGACTTTGTTGAAAAGGCGTTGCGTGATTTTAGGCGCACGTGCACGTTAGAAAGTAGGTTTTTCAATTCAGGGCAGCTCTATTTATCATTGTGTAAAAAATTGTTTTATATACAAATAGTTATCGTGAAAAATAGTTTAGTAAATATGAGCCTAAAAGTGTGCCACCGTTTCGTTTTGTCACATTTCAATATGAAATGTTTGCTTTTAGGCGTTAAAGCTTGTCACAAGCAGGTTATACTATAAATGCAGTTACCGGACGAGGTAGAGCAACATGAAAATTTTCGATTTAATGATTTTACCAAGAAATTTACAAGCATTTTTTTCAATACTTGTCACCCAGTCAGAAAACATATGTATATGTAAATGAGAAAATTACATTTTTAATGCATTTTCACTACTTTATCTCTCACACACAACTCTTTTCTCGCTTCCTCTTACAGATGAGTGCCAATCAAATGCATGGTGGCAATGTGCAAAATCTCTACATGAATGGCAACATCGGTGCAACCGGCAGCGGCAGTCCAAGTGCGACCAATATGAATAGCGCCGGCGGCATTGGCGGTGGCGCTGGTGCCTCCCAAGTGGCTGGCAATCCAAATGTTAACATGAATGCCGGCTCCAACATGCAAATGGGTCACATGAATGCATACAATGGTGGTGGCGGCCCCAATGGCAATCCCAATATAGCGCCATCTAGGCATCAAGTAAGTGAAGTTTTTGCAAAAAAAGTATTGCTTTGACCCTTCCGAGTTTCACGGCCAAATGATTGTGTAGTTTAGCGCCATATTGAAGGCGCATAGGCGCCGGATGTGAGAGTAATAGCCAACCAACTAAGCTGCCAGCGCAGCATGTGGCCCGTAGTGGATGAGTTTAAGGCAGCCGTTTTGCTGTTGTTGTTTTCATTTTAATCTAAGTGGCGCTCTGCTAGACATTTTTATTATCCTTGAATGCGCATCAAAGCATGTGGCCTGCAGTATAATATTATATTAAGGTCACTTTACAATGTGGCCGCCTGAAAATCAATCACTTACTGTAAGCGCCTAAAAGTTGGCTTTTACATGTGGCAAATTCAATCAAAATTAGCGGAAGTGGCGCAATTTTTAATGTAATTTGATCAGTTATGATGCCTTTAAAGGTGAGCAATGATGCGTCAGTGCTAATGTGTGTCAATTCTCTGGTCAAGCGCTTTGCTAGCTTTAAAAAAAATAAAAAAAAAATTGAATTTATGTGCAAAATTGTTGTGCATTTAATCATAGTAGATTTATTTGCTGTTTGCAACAACTCATCGCTGGAAGCTTCAACATCTCGGCGCACAATTAAAACGATCAATGACACAATTAATGAAAATAACACGAATATCAAACAGCAAAGCCGCAAGGCATCGCCAGCCAATGCTGTCATAATCCAACAACAATTTAACAAAAAAAAAGAATAAAAACAAAAATATATTAAAATAGAAATCGAATTGTTCGAATCATTAACTGCTATAATAGATTGTGGCGGCAAATGCGTGATTACGGCCGCTATATGCACACATCACTAGCTAAAAGCGCTTGCATAACCCTTACATAACAGCGATTCCAAATCGATCAGACAATAACACAAGTGTGCGCGTACATTCGTGCTGTAAGTGCATGCACAGCGCGGCGTTGAGCCGAGCATTTCCTTTCCATGCAAATCGCTTCTGAGCACCACAGTGCTTAAGGTGCCACAGGCTACGCTTTGGAGATTTGTTGATTTCTTGTTTTGTCTACAATTTGTAGTAAAATTAGTCGAATAATTGCTGTCATTATATTTGTTATATTTAACATTAATATTGTTGACACTCATTTCGACAACCGAAGTGACTGCATGTGCCACAGGCAATCAAACAGCACAATATTCTATATTTGCATGCATGTATGCGTGTGTGTGTGTGTGTGACATGCATTTAATATTGAATGCATTAAGATTTATTTTAAAAATATTGCGCAAACATACATGTTTACTGTCATTATTGCTTCTCACTCGTAAAGTAACAAAGCACACGCGGCAGATTTTCAATTGTTTCGCATTAATAACACGTGAATGCAAAAGTTGAAAAATCATGCTTGTAAAGTAATTTCAATAATAGCTGTAAATACAATCATGCCGTGTGTGTGTGTGCTGTGCCATAAAATATATATAAATATTTTGAGACTTGTGTAATGAGTGTAAAGATTAGTTGCTACATTTGGTCTTAAAAGGATTTGAGGGCACTAGAGAAGACTGAAGTGCGCGCAGTGAGTGTGGGCTGTGAGTTGAAGTAATATAGATAAAAATTTTATTGATAACATTTTTTTCTACTTTCTATTTTATTTTGTATGTATGTATTCATTTAACTATCATTATTTAAGTTATTTCTATCTTATTTATTTATTTTTAATTACAGAGAGCGTAAACATTTTTTATGCCCTTTAGTAAAATTTATATTTTTTTATTTATTGTTTTAACATAATTTTTATTTTTAATAACTTTTTATTAATACTTTGTTTATAAATATATATTTTTTTAATTTTTTATTACATTCAGAAAAAGTTTTTGTGTTTCTAAATATAGTTTATTTATTTTTTACATAGTATTTGACAATTTTTTTTTAAATTTTAAGTAAAATTAATGTTTTTATATAGTTTCCTATATATCATGTTTAATTATTATTATTTATTTTGCTTAGAAATAATTTTTTTTTTCAATTTTTATGACATAAAAAGCTTTTTAGTGCTTTCTACAATAATTAATTTATTTTACTTAGTTCCCCACAATTTTTTATTTTTAATTATATTATTTTTTTAATTATATTATAGTTATTTTAATTTTTTTTCTTTCTTCTAATTGGCTTTTCGTGTATAATTTTTTGAGTTAATTAATTTTTGTATATTTTAATTTTTTCCTTTTTTTATATTAGTTTATTACAACGTATTACTTTTTTTATGTACACATTAAAATATTGTATTTATTTCAACATTTTTTTATGTTCAATATTTTATTTTTTTTAATATCTGTTTTTTTATAATTATTATTTTTAAATTAAAAAAAAATAATAGTTTTTATACAACAAAATAATTGTAAAAATTCAGTTTTATTTATAATTTTTTTTATTACAATTATTCTAATTTTTCTTATTAAATTACTATTTTATGTTAAATATTTTTTTTATATAAATTAATGTATATTTTTTAGTTTTTTGTATACTTGTATGTATTTGTATATCTTAATTTTTACTTATATTTGATCTCTTTTTAATACATACATTTAATTTTATTATATATTTAACATTTTATTTTTCATTATTGTTTTTTATAAATATCATGTTTATAGTTTTTTATGTGACATTATATTTTTTGATTTCAAATATATAATATTTTATATATAAATATATTTTTTTATATAATTTATATGTATGTCTTATATTTTAACACTTCCTCAAAATTTTATTTTATATTTTTTAACTGTGATTTTTTTCTAAATTACTTTATCTGCATTGCTTTTAATAGTTTACAATATTTTTATTTTTTTTACGTAATTTAATTTTTATTATAATTATATTTTTATATAATTATAATTTTTGGAACTAAAATTATATGCTTTTATTAAATTAAGTTTTACTTATTTATTTTAGTTTCCTTAATTTCTTCTACATTTTAAAAATCTTCTAATTTTCACCACTCTCGCCCACTGTGCTCATCACCTCAACGCCTTGTAGTGCAAATAAACATGTGTACGCACGCACGTATTGGCAGGCAACTGCACTTCTCACCTTCCTATGCCAATATTTACATAGACTACTACTGTCATATTGTCGCATTGTAAAAACGTCCGATGAGTGCGAAGTGCATTTGTCGTAAGTTGAACTTCAGACGTCTCAACATTCCTGCATGCATTTCAACTTGCAAGCAAACACACATGCACACTGGATATGCAAATGACTTGTGTGTGAGCAGCAAAAAGCGCATATTGACTACAACTGCTCATGTAGATTTTTTTGCACCCATAATTGTTTGTGTTTTTGTAATTTTTAAATTTTATTACTAACTGCGTTGTATTGACTGACTGCATGTCACAACGGCAATTGCTGTGCAGTGGCAACTTTTCTCAGGCAAACCGATTTGGATATTTCCCCCCCTCCTTTCTGCATATTATTCCCGTTTCGATGATTTTTTGTGCTTTCATTTTTGTTTTTATTTGGTTTTTCTATTCACTTATAATTTCAATAACAGATTTAATTGTTTTAAACGTCATATGCCGGACTGAATGCAGTGACACGCAAGCGCTGGCTGGCCGCTCGCAGCAAGCGAAGATAATTAAATAAAAAGCATTAAATTCATTGCTGGAACAACAACAACAACAGCTTACATGCTTAGAAATATTCATACGAATGTGTATATGTGTGTGTGTATATGCACATAATTCAACTTAGAGAAAGCAAAACGACAACGAACGCGTTGCTGGCAGCAAAAACAAAAAATACAACAATAAAAAAGTACAAACAAACTTTATAGCAAATAATCGCAATTAATAAAAGGGAAAATAAATCGCAAATGCTTTTGTTACAATGAAATAAGAGAAAATCGCAAAATACGTGTGCGCATGCGCAGTTGCTGCGCCTTTGAAGAGCTACTGATGAGCAGCGCGATTTGCGGTGACACATTCGCCGGACAGTGAAGGTTATGTGGGCACTCACTGCAGCTGTCACGCGTTCATATCTATGTACCTTTGAGCCATGTAACGCAAGTACATATGTATCTATGAACCTAGGCAGATGTGTAGGTACTTAGCAACGGCTGCTTTATAAATAGATAGTTACATCAGTTACAAAAGTATGCAACAGAAAAACAGTCCTATAATTTGCGCCTTGCTGCTGTGTCTAAGTTAGGCGCTTTCGAAAGCTTGAAATGACCTCTATGAGGTCAAATTTATGCATTTAATCAATTGGAACAATGTTTTCACTTATCGATGCTGAAATACTTATGCAGAAATCTGCTGATTCAGCTGCTTCAGCTTTTGATAGTATGCAAATTCAGACCCTTGAGGTATTATCTAACCCTATAATAAGGTAGTTCTTCATTACTACTTGAACATTCGTTAAGCATAAACTCATTCTACATAAGTTATTTCAATTTCGAAGTTTTTCTAAGAATATTCACACACAAATATTTCAAGCATAGCATACAATTTGAGGTCGTCATATTTGTGAGTCAAAATTTGAAAGAACGTGCCAAATTTTCTACAATCTGAAATTTATAAGTGCATATTTCTGTTAAACTTTTTTGGGACCCGCAAACGCTTTTCGAGTCAACTTTTATAATGGCCAATGAGGCCGCTAAAATACCAACCGAGGCGCCTGTAAGCCCTCCGGAGGTTTCAGAACCGTTAGATGCTGTGCATGCTGGTCATAATCTGACGGAAATTCTAAGTGAGCCCGTTCCCTTTACTGAAGAATGTGATGGTACACATTGTAGTCACATGCGGCCCTGGTCCTCCGAACTTAACATTCCACTAAATCAGGCCGTTGCTAATGCTCAACCGCAGTACAAACAAATAAACAGTGAACATAGCTTCCGTGTAGGCGTCCTTGAAACTAAGCCGCCTGACTTTAGTTCTATAAGATTTCACTGCACTTCATTTAAGTGATTTAAACTAAAATTTAAATTCTTCATTACAGATGAACCCAATGAATCAGATGCAGAACATGAGTATGGGTGGCGGTCCACAGATGACGCCACAGCAGCAGCAGCAGGCCATGAGCGGCCTTGGTCCTATGGCCAAAATGCAAGGCATGGCGAACGGTGGTTATGCGCGACGCAGCACACCATATCCCAGCGCACAAATGCATGCGGCGCAGAAGCGAGCCAGCTACACATCCATGGGTAATCCCTCGATGCAAAATGTTCCTCCGCAAATGAGCATGCAACACTATGGCCAACAGATGCATCCGCAAGCGGGTAGCGGCGTGCCAGTACCTATGCAAGCGGGCGCCTATGCTCGTGGCGGTCCAATGGGTGGCTATGGCCGAGCTAATGCAATGGGTCCAGTCGGTATGGGCCCCGGTGGCATGGGCCCGGGTGGTATGGGTCCAGGTGGTATGGGTCCTGGTGGCATGGGTCCAGGTGGCATGGGTCCAGGTGGCATGGGTCCTGGTGGAATGTGCCCAAGTGTTATGGGTCCAGGCGGTATGGGTCCTGGCGGTGTGAGCGCAATGCAACGTGGCATGCCACAAGGCCCAGGCGGTTATAGTGCCGCTATGGCGCATCAACAGAATCAATACTATCCAGGCGTAAATGGTGCTGGTGGTCCTGGCATGGGTCCGGCTGGTCCGGGCGCCCTAACGAATACCGGTTCCATGTACCAGAATCAAGGGTGAGTACAAATTATTATAATGTGTTATTATTCAATTTCCCTCAATCCTCTGATCCACAACCTTCGTCCCTTCTATATAGTCCAACGTTTAGTTATATGCCAAACTACCAATTCTCCCGCTATCCAGCCATAGCCTTGCAAGTTTATAAAGATTTATTGAATTCTTATTTCCCTGTGTAGTTTCCAGCAAAATTACCAACACAGCCCAGTTCCTGGTAATCCGACGCCGCCATTAACACCTGCCTGCAGCGTTCCATACATCAGTCCGAATCCAGACATCAAACCAATTATGGACAACTGTAAGTCGACAAAAGAAACACAAAGCACGTAGAGAATATTTCTCTAACGCATTTCTATTTCTCTTCACTTTTTTAAACCCTCCTTACACACGCACACAAACGCTCACTCATACCATCGCACAATCTACAATAATGTTGGATTTGTAGGCGAAGAGATGCGACTGACATTCCCCGTCCGTGATGGCATCATACTTCCACCGTTCCGCTTGCTGCACAATCTCTCCGTCAGCAATCACGTATTTCACTTGAAGCAGAATGTCTACAATACGCTCATGTGTCGGTAAGTCAATCCCGTCTGAACACATAAGCCCGCTTCAGAGCCTAATCGTCTATTTATTTCTTTGTTTTCAGCTCCGATCTTGAGCTGCAGTTGAAATGCTTCCACCAAGATGACCGACAGATGAACACAAATTGGCCGCACACGGTAACAGTATCTGCCAATGCTACGCCCCTCACCATTGAACGCTCCGAGAAGACGGGTCAAGCATTGCGGCCGCTATATCTCAAAGCGGTATGTCAACCCGGACGCAATACTCTGCAATTAACCGCTAGTTCCTGCTGTTGTGTAAGTATTCTACTTCTCCACATAGCCCTTCCAGTTTTTATATATGTTTGATTATATGTCTAATTGCTAATCTTCTTCCTTTGCAGTCCCACTTGTTCGTGCTGCAGCTAGTCCATCGACCCTCTGTGCGGCATGTACTCCAAAGTCTGCACAAACGCAACTGCTTACCCGTAGATCATTGTGTGGCCAAAATCAAACGCAACTTCATGGTCTGCTCAACGACCAACGGCCCACTAGAACCCGGCGCTGGCAACATGGAAGCGACCAAATGCACCAAGATCTCATTGAAATGTCCGATCATGAAGTCTCGAATACGCATGCCTGCGCGAGGACACGAGTGCAAGCATATCCAGTGTTTCGATCTGGAGGCATATCTGCTTATGAATTGCGAACGTGGCGCCTGGCGGTGTCCAGAATGCAAGTGAGTATCTCATCATCTCCATCAAATACTTTCACAATTTATATTAGTTCGTTCGCTAAAACATCATCTCCATTACAGTAAACCTGCGCTAACCGAAAGCTTAGAGATCGATCAGTATGTCTGGGCCATTTTGGATAAACTGAATGGCACGGATGTGGACGAGGTCATTGTCGATTCGAGTGGTAATTGGCGTGCGGCGCAAGGTATTCATCAAGGCTCTCCACTCACTGCGATGTCGGCGCAAATGCCCAGCCCAATGGCAGGACAGATGGTTGGTCAAGTGCCCGGCGGACAAATGCCAGGACAAATGGGCGGCCAGGCACCTAACCAAATGGGTGGACAGATGCCAGGGCAAATGGGCGCACAGATGCCCGGTCAAATGCCAAGTCAGATGCCAGGACAAATGGGTCAGATGGTGGGAAGCCAAATGCCCGGTCAAATGCCTAATCAAATGCCCGGACAAATGGGTGCTCAGATGGTAGGCCAGATGGCCGGTCAGCTGAGTGGCCCCAATGTACCCACCATTAAACAGGAAAACACATTTGACGATCAATCAAAAGTTATGTCACCATGGGACAACTCGCAGGCGATGAGTCCTTACATGCAACACGACATGAATGCGGGCACGCCCAATGTACCCGGCGCTGGTCAAATGTAAGTTTCTTTGTTAAACGACTGAGTGTAACGGAGAAATCCTAACTTACAACCACTTTTAATCTTGCAGACGCAGTCCTTTTGATATGTATGGCGGTGGTGACGTTGGCGTCGCCGATCAGCATGCAGGTGACACAGCCAATTCTCTGGACCAGCTTAACGCCATGGAGAAAAGCTTAACAGATCAAGTGAGTATTGTATTGCATAACTATCAATGGAAGACAACAAATCAGTGTACAATAATTCATAACTCGATAACTAAACACTGCTTTCCTCTTACACAGATGCCTCACACGCCGCACACACCAATGCACCCGATGACGCCCGGCGGTCCACCAAGTGTCAGCTCGGCGCATAACGAGCCATCGACACCCAATGCGAATATTTCAAACTCCTCACCACAAACACCTGGCACACCCGGCCAACCCGGCGGCCCTGCATCCAATCGTGCGAATGAATCACACCAACAGCAACAACATTCACAACAGTCAGTCCAGCAATCGCAGCAAGAGCAAATAATAAATTCGCTAATCAACTCACAGCCGAACGGCTTGTCGAATCTCAACGAAACGGATTTGAATGCGGAATTGAATATGGACAACAATGACGGTTCCGGAGACTTGAATGTAAGTGGAATTACTTTCTATAAATATAGTGCTATTAATGTTTAGATTTGGTAGTTGAGAATAAGTGAGACTTGGTTCTTCTCACAATTTCGTGATATTTTACTGTGTAAAGGTTTTAAAAGATCTTCAACTATTTGTGTCACATAAAAAAATTTCAACTTGAACAACTTCCAGGAATTAATTAGATATTGAATAGCGTGAGAGTGTGAGAGCATGAGAGAGATCTGAGTTTAAACTGGCCTTTTTCTTTAAGAAAAGTCAAACCTTGTAAATATAGGCAAACATGACGGCATTGAAGCTGTATATATATAATAGCGATTCAGATATGTTTTACAAATTTTAGCTTAGGAATCTCAAAAATTACTTTCAGAAAGCTTACTTGTCTGTCAGATATATTGAAAAATATGACATTAAAAACAAAATAACTGAAAATCGTCATCTTTCAATACTTTCAGTTGCTGCCGGATGTTGATCCCATGGAAATTCTGTCGTACTTGGATCCACAACCCGATCTGAATACGCCACCATCGAGCGGTTCGAGCAACAACAACAACAATGACGACATACTTTCGACGTTATTCGATTGAGACCATCTACTGAATGAGCTGTTGTAAACGAAATGTCAAACCGCAACAATCAACTAACAACAACAAAGCGAACTCTCTCGTAAAAGCGTTGAGGTGTGAGAACTTTAGCAACACAAACCACCAATGTGACACGTGTACATACATAAATACATAAGATGCAACAGGGTATCAAAAGAACGGCATAAGTCAATAAATCGGGCGGCAACTCGTCGTAACATTTCCACTTACGAAGAATAACAAAAACATACCTCGGCATACAGTTATACATATTGTACGAGAGTAATAAACAATATTTGGTGTTTCTTCGAAAACAGAATATAATAAAATGAAAAAATTCAAAGTTTAAAAGTTTAGAGAGAAAAATGCAAAATTTTTTATGAAATTGCCATATTTATTTTTTTGTTTATAAACTTTCAACGAAAATCAAATTTTACCAAAATTAAGTAGAAATGAACTTGCAGTAGTTGCGCTTAGAGCAGTGTTTTATGAAACAACAAACACACCAACAAGCATATAGACGAAAATTACTAAAATGAAATTAAAAATATAGCAATTTCTTTGAAAGCTAACTTTCGAGCTGTATATACTTAGTATTATTAATGTTTTATCACACTTAAATGCAGCAAAAAAGCAATTGGAAAAATGAATATTCACGAACTTTGCGGTGACAAGTCTATAGAACCCTTTAGCGCGCTTTTTTGGTAGGCAACCTTGTACAGTGACTGCACCTTTTCGCCAAAATTTCCCTTAAAAACAATGTTTGCATGAAGTTTGAATTATGAAAGCTCCAATAGTGAAAGCTCCAGGAGTGAAAGCTTTCGATGCATGAATGCTCCAACAGTGAAAGCTTTCGATGCATGAAAGCTTAAAGCTCACTTTGCCTGCTTAAAAAAGAAACAATGCTTTGGTGTGAAAAATGTAAAAAGAAATAATTAAAGTTACAACAAATACACGCATAAATTAATGCTAAAATAATTCAAAAACAATGAAATGTGATTTTAAACCGTAAAAAAAACTACTTCGTTATAAATTTTAAATGTACAAAGTTTCATGCTTTACAAATGACGGATTTACTAAAAAAAGTTGACAGCGCCTGACAAAAAAATAGTTACTTTGAGCAGGAAAATGTTATTTTACACAAAAGCAACTGTTTTTTTTTTGCCTGCATTAAGTTTAAATACTTTTGTTTTTATACACATGTAATTGTTGAACAGTATATACAAATTTGAGTTTTTTATACGCGTGTTTCCAACAAAAATTGCGCTTTTAAATTATTTTTTTACACAAAATCTTTACGTCTTTGACATTCATATAAAATTGCGAACGGAAAATAGTGATGTTTCATGTAAGAAATATGTAAGAATGTGTTAGGGCAAACATTTTTCAATGTTTCCATTGTACAAAGTATTAAAATAAAATAAAATTTAAATAAAGAAATAAATAAAAAGTAACTATTATAAAAAATATTAATTTACGTGTATATTATAAAAAAAAAACTAAATTTAAATATAAAATAAATAAAAAATGTGCAGACACTATGCAAGCAGCATAATTACACACATACTTATGTATATACACATTTGTAGGTGTGTGTTTATATATTTAAATAAGCTTAATAACTTTACATTTAACAATTTGCTGTGTGTTAGTGTGAGCGCGTGCGAAAATTGAGAAGCGTGTGTGTCGTAGCGTAGGTGACAAAGTATAAATGAAAACAAAAACAAAAGCAAAAAAGAAAAATTAAAATTCAATTGTTGCATAATTTTAATAAACATTTTTTTAATTAATTGTAGCATTAAAAATTATATACACACATACATGCTTATATAAAAGATAACGCATACATATGTAAATAGTTACTTAAAACGGTAAATAAGTAGTAAGGAGCACATCACTAATTTGTATGTATGGGTGTATCTATGTAAATACTGATATATGCTTCTATATACATCTACACATATACAAACATACATACATATATGATTGCTGAAATTAAAACTCTAAGTGTGCGTATATACATACATAAACAATATGTGCATAAATATATATGTATGCATTTTAGTTTTACTTAAAATCCTAACAATCAAGCAGAATTAAAAACTATCATCTAAGCAAACGGAAAAAATCATAAAATAAAATAAAAAATTTTAAAAATCATAAAATCCCTACAACAACAAAAAGTATGCAAAAGAATATTGAATTTAAATTTGTGCTAGACATTAAGCAGCAGAAAATCTTATTCTAATTGATAAGTTACACAAATGTATGTGTGTAAAAAATATAAGCAGTAAGAAATATATATACATACATATACATATATGTATATATATATTTAACCTTAAAATCGTAGTGACAAAGTAAAACTATCTAATAAAACTTAAATAATATGCTTAAAGTATTTAAATACATATTATGTGCATGTAGCTATACATACATACATACAGCGGTATTTGATGAAAACATAAATATTGTAAATACATACATAAATAATTTTGCGTGAAAAAATGATGGCATATAAATATATTTAAAAAAAAAAAGTGAATTGAAATTGATACAAAGTACACAAAAATAAAAAAGTATTAAAAACAACAACAAATTGTGATTTTTCTTTTCATTTGCACTTATGTTTTAACAACAAATCGGAACAGAAACACTTGACAGGCGGATTTTATACGAGTTATTGCGCGCACTTTTGAAATATTCTTAAATTTTTGCTTACAAGCCAAGCAAAACAAATAAAAACAAATTATTTTAGATGAAACCACAATAAAAATGTCCGAAGCAGCACAGCAAAAACACTAAAAAGCCGCGTTGTGGTTGTTGTATGTTGGTCTGGCATAATTCGTATGCTTATAACAACAACACTGATTATTTTTTAGTAGTCCCGCTGTATAATTTTCAGAAAATTTCGAATTTTACTGTATAAACATACAATTATTAAATTTGCCTGCAAATTTCATTTTTATTCAATATTTAATTTTTCATTTATATTTTTAATTGAAAATCTGACAAATTTCTTCTTTATATGCGAAAACTTACATAATTAATAAAAAAAAGTTTTGGTAAAAGCGAAATATGTATTTTCATATTATTAAAAACGAATACGTGAACTTTATGAATGAAAACCCGAATTTAGTAAACAAAAAATATCCCCTTTATTAGTTATTTTTTTAATTATTACTAATTTTCCGATTGTTTAGCGGGCGGCAAATGGTAAAAATAATAATATTTTTGTCATCCAGTTGTTTAAGAAAAAAAATATTTCTTGTAAATAATTTGGTTTTACTTGAACATTCACAAAAACGAAAGATTTCACAGCAAAATAACAAAAAAAAATATGGTAAAATAAATTTAATTAAAAAATAATAATAATGAGAAAGCATACATAATTACTCTTCTCTAGTTAAATGAATCTTAACTTTTCCCTCAAAATGAAAAAAAACTAGTGATTGTGAGCGGAGCATAAAAGTAATAATAAATTAAATATATAAAATTATATAATGTTTGAATATATTTAAAATACAAAATCAATAAAAAAAACTCAACAGAATTACAAAAATACATAAAAAAATAATCTGTTAAAAGTTCACATACAAATTATTAAAAACAGAAAAAAAAAAATGATAAAAATGCATAAGAAATAATTTCAACAAAAAATTATAATTTCATGAACGTTTAAGAAATTTTAAACACATAAAACACACAAATATTTAATGAAAATTTAGTAGTGGTTTCAATGTAAAACAAAACTGAAAAACTCAAAAAATGTAATAAGCATAGCAAAAAAATAAGACAAAAATAAAATGAAATTAAATAAAATAAAAAAGTTAAGAAAAAAATTAATTAAAAAATAAAATAATGCAAAATAAATCAAGTAATTTTAGTAATATATAATTATGCTAAAATCTGCTTGCCACAATCTTAGCACAAGGTTTATTATTTGCTCGGTGAAAAGGATCCATTATATATATGTATGTTTGTTTATAGAAGCAAATTACAATAAAAATGAAAAAGAGAAAAAAATACAATTCAAATTATTTAAATAAGAATTAAGTAACAAAAATGCGCAAAATGTGATTTTTATTATAAATAAAAATGCACAGAGATTTCGAGCAATATGCCGATTTACAAAATTTATGTTAAAAAATAACAAGGAAGTAATGAGAAAAACAAAACAAAAAATAAACGAATAAGTATTTAAAACATATTTGTGTACATATTAAAAAACCAAAAAATATTTAAATAAATTAAATTTAGCGTAAGCGAGCATATGGTCAGTGGCAGCGTGTTGATTATTGCGCAGAATGCGAGTCGATATATTAAGAATGACATGAGATGAAAATAAAAGAATTACGGAAAAAAGTTATGAACGTATGTATTTTTCTTTTCTCCAAACTTTATTGGCATTACAGCGTAAGGTAGGTAGAAAGTGGTTGCTTATAAATGCACTTAAGCCGAAATCAAACGTGGTAAGCATTTAACGGCATTTATATAAATAAACCTATAGAATATACACACACTCTTATGCACATCCGATGAGTAGTTCACATTTATTCTTTAGTGTCAGGATTGACTGTTTACAGCTTGCTGCGTACACATAATTATTATTATGCCAATAGAGAATAAATACATAGAAGACCAAAAGAGTAGGGTGCTGCAACTTTACGCAACCAATAACAGCTATTTTATAGTGAATCATTTTTTATTTGAATGTATTTAGCTTTACTTTGCAAAAATGTGAATGTGCAAAATGATTTAAATGTAATACCAGCGGACGCCAACTCTTCAATCAATGTCTTTATGCCAAGTACGAATATTTATATGCAATTGGTGCTTCATCGCTTTCGCACCAGTTTTAGTTCCAACGACTCTTCTTCTTGCGTGGTTTTCCACTGTCATCACCAGCATTAGACGCTGTTGAGTTGCCACTCGACGTTGAGGACGTTGGCTGCATTGAGGGCAACACAGGCGCCGGTGCTGCGAAAACGCCCGCCTCAGGCACAGTCTTTTCCCATGTGCGATCAGTGGAAGCCCGAAATTGCGACATGTATTGTGCTTTGTATGCCTCGCGCATGGCCGCGTACCGATCGGTTGCTGGACCCGCAGCCGATATTGACTTATTTATGGATGCGAACGAGGAGGACTCATTTGCTGAGTTCGATTTTATGCTGCTGGTGCCGCTACTGCGTTCACGATAGCCTAAACCGGTGCCACCAATGGCAATTTTCTTGCCCTTGCCCTGTTTGAAGCGCGAACTGCGGAACCACGAGCTTTTCATGGCCAATTCCATTAAGTCGTCAGGTACTTGTTGATCGGCACCTTCTAGATTGCGCACCAGATGACCGGCGAACTCTTTGTCTTTGTCGGTGACCAAGGTGTAGGCAGTACCTTTTTCACCCGCACGGCCGGTACGACCAATGCGGTGCGTATGTGTGTCGATGTCGCGTGCGATATCATAATTAATAACGTTGCGTATATGTGGTATATCCAAGCCACGTGCAGCCACATCAGTGGCAACTAGTATGTCGCATTCCTTTTTCTTAAATTGTGTTATGACTTTGTTACGATCGGCTTGATCTAGATCACCATGCAGGAGCAAACAGTTGTATTCTTTTACCATGAGGTTATTGGCCACAGTCTCGGCGTCAGCTTTTTTGGTGACAAACACCAATACACTGCCTTCCGATAGGAACTTAACCAAATGACAGAGCAGCCAGTTCCACTTCTGCAGTGGATTGGGGAACACATACACATACTGCGTAATGTCTTGGTTGGCTTCATTGAGGTCGCCTTGCACGATGCGCACGGGATCGGTGAGTACATCGCGTGCCAAACGTTCGATACGTTTTTTGAATGTGGCCGAGAATAGCAAAGTTTGACGATCAGGACGCACGTGATTGCAGATGGACCGAACCTAGAATAAAAAAGGATGTGCAAATAAAATTTAGACCTTACTTTTTCCAACTTTGTTGCAAACCTGTGGCTCAAAGCCCATGTGGAACATGCGATCTGCCTCATCTAGCACTAGAAATGTTACCCTGCGCAAATTTGTCGCTTTCATTTTTACCATATCGATCATTCGACCAGGCGTAGCCACAACAATCTCGGCGCCCTGCTCAAGTGCTTTACTTTGCTCCCATTTCGAGCCACCACCATAACAACATACCACATTAATATTGTAGACTTTTCCGAACTTTTTAGCTTCATTGTATATTTGAAGCGATAATTCACGCGTGGGTGCTAGAATGAGACCAATGGGACCATCACCTGTGCGCAGCTCACGCTGATCCATTATGTGCACAAGCATAGGCCAAACAAAAGCTGCCGTCTTTCCAGAACCGGTTTTTGCAATGCCTATAATGTCGCGCCCTGCTAGGGCTGTAGGCACTGCCTGCGCTTGTATGGGCGTCGGTTGGGTATATTCTGCTCGGCGAATTGATTTCATTAGGCTTTCATCGAAACCAAAATGCGCAAACGAGGACACTGGTTTTGGTGGTTCTGGCCCAGTCACTTTGACGCCCAACGTTTTCCGCAGCTCTCGGACCTGCTCTTCTGACAGCTTGGAAATTTCTTCATGTTGCGTGTAGAAATTCTTTTCAAATGACTCATATTCAATTTCAGAGTGGTATATAGGTGGTAAAGGATCAATGTCTTTCTTTTTGGGTGGCGCTATTGGATTGCCATCTTCGTCATATTCTATTTCGATATCAGAACCATCATCGCGAAGACCTGCATTAGGATTTTCTTCCATATACCGATAATAACTTTCTTCGTCGTCTTCGTCATCTATATCTCCGCGCACGCCCTTTGCATTTTTTGGTCCGGGAATTTCTTCGACTGGAGAAATTACTGCATGTTCCTTTCGTACTTTTTCCTTCTGTACTTGCTGTTCTATGCCAGCCATAAACTGATCAAGAGGATCTTCATCGGAATCACTTTCTGCCTTGTTTTTATTCACATAGCCGGGTGAGCCTGGTGCAGGAATATAGGCTTGTTCTGGGGTCTGCTCCTCATCATCATCAAAATATTCATCTTCTGTATGTGCTTTGCGTTTACCAATGAGATTTTGAGAAGCTGTGAACTGGCTTATCGAATCCAGTGATGTATAACCGTACTTAGTAGCTCCAGTGGTTCCAGCGACGCCGCGCACTCCCCCACCCCCTCTCTGAGGTCCACGATTATTAAGCGATGAAGGTGGAGGTACTGCATTCATAGATGCTCCAACATTGCGGTTCTGGTTCACTTTATATGGAAAGCCTCCACCGCCAATTCCTCGGTAATTACTCATTATCTTTAGAACAATTTAACTCTTCAAATTTACTTGGCACAAATCAGTTTATGAAAATATATTTTTTTCGCTTAAAATATACACAGCCGTCAAACAAGTCAAATCGATGAGAAATTTAATGTCAAACAAACATTCACGTTTAGATATGTTTAGTGGATAGAATATTGCAATCTGCCGTGTGTGCTAAAGAAACACATCCGCTGTGAAACAGCTGTTTGGTTTTCACTTCGCCTTGCTGATAAGATAAAAATATTTGTTGACAACTAAAAAGGAAATTATGGTTGAACAGGCTGCGGAGGGCTATGCAAAAATTTTGCAAAGCATTAATTTGGAACGAGAGGTGAGCCAAAATATCGTGCATAATGCTTCATCGTAAATTTATATCTCAAAATCCCACAGATTAATCCAATTTGTATGAGTATTGAGGATATGCTAGCACGACTGGACGAATTCGAAACCCTACTTTCTAGCGTAAGTAAATTAAATTGAATGTAATAATGAATATAAAAATTATTAAGTTTATTCACAGGTGCGTGCCGAAAATAACAGCATTTTGGAGAATCACGTCAGTGGCATACTTGCTTTTAGCGATGGTTTTCAGAAACTACGCGAACGCATAGATAAATTGGAACAGTTTGTAGATAAGGTAAACACTAACGTCAATGAGGTGGAAAAGTCACTCGATGTTGCGGAGCTTGAGTTGAATGTTACAGATTATAGTTTAAAGGGTTTACTTATTAAACCACTCCTGGCCAAAGCCAAGTCATCGAGTATTTCTTCTGAGACACCGGAGCAGCCTCAAAGTAATTTAAAAGATGGAGAATTTCAACCGGTACAAGTATTTCAAACAAGTGCACACTTTGATAACAACCAAATTAGTTTTAGTGAAGAGGCACAAGAATATGAAGCTAGCTAGTAGTGGCTTAAATCTAAGTTATTAAATGTTAAATACATAAAGTTTTAGTCAATTGGACAATGTGGTTAAATGGAGGCCTCTATATGTACTAGATAGTATAATCATTATTCAAAACACTTTAAAAGTTGCAATATAAAATATTTAATTTGTTATTTTATATATAGTGTCAATGTGTAACAAGTGTAAAGTTATGCCACGGATTATTTAAGAACTCAGAAAATTGTACATGCACTAGTTGCTTTCAAGTCCACATACATAAGAACATATTTTATATATTTATCAGTGGAAAATATTTTAACAATATTAAAGGTCAATGAATTCATTATTAATGTATGTCTTTTATATTATTATTATTATTATTATTATTATTATTATTATAGACGTATTTTATGAGAATTTAGAGTTTCAATTTATATTTACTGTCCGTTAAAAACATTCCTTTTCAGCGCTTCCGAGTAATTATATTTATTAAATTTCTTTATTTTACATTTATTTGTGGTTTTAAAATGTAAACAGTGACATCTTGTTCCTTATCGATTTTATTGTTTTCTCAGCGTCACAATCGTAAACGTCGAACCATTTGGAATAATTTTTTATCAATTACACACTAATTGGTGATTCATTGCATAACCGATTGTTAAAATGAAGCAAATTCGTAAATACATAAATAGTACACACTTACAAATTAGAGATGAAGATAAATAAGTTGAGCGGCTTGCTAATTTTTTATTTATGGACCGAACAATCCATACAAAACCGGGCGGACGGGTTATCTGTACATTTTTCATTAAAAATAGGTCAAAATAAAAATGTTTGCATTGAGTCGCTAATATGACTATCTGTGATGTGGTGAGGATTCGCATTACTTTCCAAAATATAGCTTAAATTGATAACTGCTCTGTTTTGTGATTCACATTCGCTTTAATTAGCACAAATTATCGAAAAGTTAACAATTCCTGTAAACATTTAGCCGACAGTGCACAAACATTTTCTCACTTCAATCTTCTTTTATTTATTTTTCTCATTTTCAATTTTCCATATTAACTGTGTGTTTATGTATAAAAGCCATAAATATAATGGTTACAAGAGTAGTGTTGGTTCATATTTCAAAGGTTCATGCAGCAAATATAAAACGATGCGACAGATTGTGAGTAAATACTTATATTATATAACACCAGGCTAATTATATTTTCTTGAAGATAATATTGGCTAGTTTGGTGGCTTGCTGCGTTGCGGCTCCTACATCACAACTAACTTCTATGGTAGTTAAAGGCCACGATTTACCGCTAGAGCGTCCTAGTCCTATTAATCCGGATGTACCCAGTGATCCTAAGCCTGCTGAAAAGATCACCAAGATCACCGACCCGAAAGAGATTGTGAAACATAAACGTGAAGCTGAGGACAACCCTTATGATCATATAATACGTTTTGCGCCAACTGCGCTACCTGTCAGACAAAACGAAAATAAACATTCACAAGAGTCAAGCGAGCACAGTCTGGAGGCTGATTCGACTCACCATCGTCAAAAGCGAGAAAAGAGGCAAAATAAAGAAACCAGAAAGTCTTCAAAAGTATCTGAGCCTACACCTGTACCATCCCGCAAGACCCATCCTGGCCCAGCGCCTGCTCGCGATTTACCCAAATCTCGACAACGTCGTCAAGTAGATCCCCATCTAATTGGAGCATCTACAGTACCAGTGGCACCACTTCTTTATATTGATGAAAAAAATAAATCAACTGAAGAAGAGGTTCAACATGAAACAAATTCTGAAGATCCAGTTGTATCAGAAGTTGGTGACCACACTGAAGCTCACGAATCAGAGAGCGCAGATGTAGCAACACCAGTAAAACGTGATATACCAGTTCCATTAGTGCCAAAATATCACCATCCTGAGGAATCACCAAAGAGCGGTGACAAGACAGAGAAAAAACAGAAAAATAGTAGTGAGGAGGATAGTGAGTCAAAAGAAAGTAGTGAAAGTAATGAAAGCCATGCAGACTCTAAGGAAAAAAAACCAGTGATCCAATCTCAAAATCTGCCCATAGATCATCAGCAAGATCCACATATCCCAGCACAAGCTTCACACACCACGATTAACAAAGAAGAGCTAGAGGAACACACTACACCAGTTTTAGAGCAAAGCAAACCTGCTGAGGTACAAAACATTACATCTGCTATAGAGCATGTAAATGAACCACTCATGGAACAGCTAGCCGACGTTTTGCCAACTGAGGTCATCGCTTATGAAACTCCTGCTAGCAAAGAGACTGTCACAATTAAACATCCTGTACCTGTTGCAGAGCTGTTTTCAAAGTAATATACAAGATATGCACATATTTGAATATAATTGCAAATTAATAAATATTTTATTTATCTTTTGTAGTCATAAACCGGCACAAACTCACCTTGCTCGCTAAATTTGGAAATTATAATATAATTTTTCAAATTCTTTCTTAATTTACACTTTAGTTGTTAACAGTTTTGTTTTTACACTTTAAAACCAATAACACATTTTGTTTATACACGATTATAAATAAAACAGATATTTAACAATTATTACACTTAATTTTCACTTCCGCTGCATCAGGTTCCGAGCTGTTGGCGTTACAAAAATTGAAAGCTTGTCGCATTGATGCTTTATTAAGTAAAATATCCCTGGAAATATATATGTATGTATATGTATATGTTTACTCCTATTCTCATTAAGCGCGAACAGCTATGTAGGTCCGTTATTTAAACAAGGTGGCTAAATAACTCATACTATCAATATTTTAATATTTACAGTATTGATACTCTTTAGTTTTAGTACTTTTATTAACTTGAATAGCATTCATTAAAATAAATAATAGATTAATATGAAATAAATATTTTTATGCGTTCTGAATTCTATGTAGAAAGTAAACGGATTTAAATTCCCTACGTAATAAATAATTTCACCCAAAGGAAGGGAGGAGCGGAATTCGCTGTTTCTGCTATTACGCATTTGACAATTTTTTGTGATTAGTTGAATATTATATATATTTGAATGTTACATAATAAGTTTGATTATATCTTAAGTGTATTGGATTGTGAATCGGCTTTTACGCGCAGTAAAATAATTTAATATATGTGCATAATTTACTTAGGTATATGGCTCTCTATGCAGTTTGCCAATTAACGTACGTATATTCATATATTAAACCACCGAGGCACAGATTACTATTAACATTTTTATTAGGGTAAGTCCAACAAGTTTTATTTCTATGTATGTATGTAGTAAATATGCACTTATATTAAGCATATTTGAATTGCAAAATAAGCAAACCTAAAAGGTTCGTCCCATACATCTCCCAACTGTCATTTCCGAATTACTCAGAATTTACGAAGGAAATTAATTGCACTGCAGTATCGACAAACCGTTTGTGAATTGTTGGGCATAATAATGGGTTTTGTTATTTAAAAGCTAAATTTTTCTTAAAAATATAAATTCCGAAAAAATGCTTTAAAGTATAAAATATATCTTCATAAGTGCATTAATAAGATGCGAATACTGAGTAATCTACCAAAAAATATTTAATTGAAATATAAGGTCTTGCTGATTTCAATAATTCGGCGCCCTGTGATATTTGCGTAAGTACTGTCAAATGAAAGCTGTGTTTAATAAACATTATTCTGCTGCCATAATTTAATAACAAATTGTACGTGTCTTTTATATTTACTCGGTTAAATACTTACCAAAATTATAGAAATGTTAAAGTATATTGCATTGTTACTGGCTTTATATGTTGTAAGTATTGTTTATTTGCAACAAATATATATTTCAATAATAAGAAACATTTCAGTGCAGCATATTTGCTGAGTTCACAGCACAGGACTGCCGAGAACTTGGCTTTAACAAAGCCCAACTAATGTGTTCATCCTGTGAAAAATTAAATGATTTCGGTTTGGATTCGATAAAGTAAGTATATTTTTCCTTATAGGTTTTAAGTCATTGAACTTGTCTACTTTTTCTTAAAGACCACATTGCAAGGAGTGTTGTACGCCTGATAAACAGCCGGCTGCACAACGGCGTTGGCCGAAAGCCATACTCGAAGTATGCACATGCAAATTTCGTGCTTATCCACAAATTGAAGCATTCATAAAGAGTGGTAGACCGGCGAAATATTCGAATTTACAAATTAAATACATGCGTGGCCTTGATCCGACTGTCAAATTACTAGACGCTCGCGGTAATGTGCAGGAGACGTTATCCATAACCAAATGGAATACAGACACCGTCGATGAGTTCTTCGATACGCATTTAGAGAAACCAGCTGGCAAAAATAGCGGCAAATCTGCTTATAGCGTGGTGGAAGAGGAAGACAGTGACGATTACCTTGAAACAAATAGAATTTAGTAGCAACTTGTAACATAGCATATTTAGCAAATTATTCAAATTAATTTGTGTATTAGCTAAGTTAAATGTGTTTATTTTAATAGTTAAGTAAAATTACAAAAATATCTACTTACGTGTACTCGAGTCAAAGTTGAATAGAGCATTATATAGATAATAGGTTCGTACAATGCAATAGAGTCGCCGCTGTAGTAGCAGTGCCAATAGATATGAAAAACTTTGTTCTGTGCATTTTTAGAAAATGTAAATGTTTTTAATTATGGATTTTTTTTTGTAAACCTTACTCAAATTTCGTGTTTTTTTATTAAATGTCAAATCTATTTCATTTCAAAACCAAAGATTTCTCGTATTTCTAGGGTTTCTCTTTTAAGCCTACTAAATTGAATAAAAGTCAACTTTTTGCTTTGTTGTTTGTAGATTTACATATCTTCAGTTTTTAATATTGCACAGAGCTTTTAAATAAATCCGGTACAAAAGTGATAAAAAAACTGTTTGTTTGTATAAAAAATATGTTGTTATAAATAAAAAATATGAGAGATTATGAATTGAATTATGGTGTTAATTGACGTATCCCGCACTTACATATGTAAACTCAAGAAATTGCTTATAATCAGCACATAAAAATATTTATTTTATGAGAAAACTTACAATCAAGAGAGGCGCGGCTGTTCAAGGGAAGTGATAACAGTGACTGGTATTTTTATATATGAATATATGAAATTGACAATCTATTAATTTGTTTACTAAAATACTTTGAAGGCTTTCATTAGGGTGGTTAGAAGTACGTTGAAACTCAGGATGATGTAAATATTTTTGTTTTGAATGAAAAGCTGTCAATTCAGCAGTTTTGCTCAACAAATTCTTACCTAAATATGTATCACTTGTATGAGGTGGTTATATAATTTGGTAGAATAAGCTGGCGTTTTAACTTTATTCGCTATGTTTTGTATTTATTACCATCCTAACGTATGAGCATTTACATATTTATTTTCGTCATCTCATTCATGACATGCCATCTATAAACAGTAAATCTATCAGTTCTTATCAGGCAGATAGGCTTTTTGAAAGGAGGCAGGCCTTGCTTTGTGCCGTTGCACCCCACATGGCTACGCCAAATGCACACGGATCATTTGATTTGCGTGGAACAATAAAATCTGCTGATTGTGTGCTACTAACTTTACACATGCTTGTTGTTTTTGTTGTAAATGTGTCCCCGTAGGAGAGATACGCACGTATGAGTACATAAAAATCATTTGTTACAGAGATGAAGGTGATATAGTAGGTATGTACGTTTATTTTAATTGCTGAACTTTCTGCTTCCATTTGTTCTCGAACTTTTTAGTGTGTAATTTCATATTGACAAATTATTTGTATGACATTTCAATATTTGCCAAATGCAAAGTAGCTTGCTAGTTAATCATTGAGCTTTCGATGAGCGGACAATTACAACTTATTTCCATATTGCTAAGTTCAAGACTCTTCATTGGGGATCTACTATGCCATTTGCATACTGGGCTAAGTGCATTGTTAAAAAAAATCAAAAAAAAAGAAAAAAAAAAAACAATTAATATAACGCTATGACAGATTTTGTTGGAAATACTGTTTACTGAATTTTGCTAAGAAATTAGACGATTTTTCCATAGATGATTACAGTTTTCATTTAAGTTTAGAAGGCTGTCACCAGGGTTTCAAACATTTCATTAAAAAAGTTGAATTTACGTTTAAATTATTATTTTTATTTATAAATCCCGAAAATCTCAATTAAAACTAATTTTAAAAATTTTAATTCCAAATATCTGATCGAAAAAGAATTCAACACAAATATCGAATTGAAAAATAATATTGATTAAAGTGAAAAAACAATTTTAATTTAAATATAAGGTTAACATGTTTAAAATTTAATTTTTTTCTTAAATAAAAAGCGAAAATCTAATTTTTGTTCCAAAATGTTTGAATTAAAAAATTCCCAACGCTGGTTGTAACCAGAAAATTTTTTTCAAATTTTCTTTTAATTTTTTAGTATGTTACTTTTTTAATGTATAGACTAACAAGATATGCAAAAAATTTTTTTTTTGGAATTTGACACTAGGTGTGCCCCTTAGGCTCTCACTCAAGTTATTTCACTGTTTATATTTCCTGGTAAATGCGCTCATAACTTAACTAATTGATTTTAGACAACAATAATATTGACATAAGTATGTACATATGGTATACATCCATGAGGGGTATTTTCGCATTAATTTAGAAAATATATGTAATTGTGTGTGTATGCATACCTATGCAATTACCCACAAGCCCATAGAACACTGATGAGCTTTACTGTGAATCAATAATCATAATTTGCAGCTTTTCGCACCTAAAATAATATATGAATATATGTATGTATGTATGTACATATATGTATACACACACATCCATTCTGCCGCACATATGTAAATACCTTTTGTTTGCACATAACACTTTTGTATTTGCATATGTAATCAATTTATATGGATTCCCAGAACTTAATCACGGTTTCCTTTCGCCCGCGTCCAACGTAGCGCAGCTGCTTTGTTTATCGCCTATCGGCCGGAGCGTTTGCGCATTTTCGCATGCGCTCATATCTATGTTTGAGCCTGCGCAGTGGATTGCATGACAAAGCTAACTCTTTGTGTGCGTTTTGTATATGGATTAGTCGTAGGCTCGATTTCTGGTATTCACCGCGGCTGTCACGTAATCCCTACTTATTTATATAATATGGTGCAAAATACTAAGGTGACACGAGGCTGCGTTTGGAACGAAAACCAGCATTAACAAATTTGGTTTGACAGTATTGTAAAAATTCCCCGAATTAGACCGTTAGTCATCCGAAAACTCAGCACGCCTCAAAAGCCCTAGCAATTCTCAAGAGTTCGTGCGATATCGAAAGCAACAAACAAATTTGTTGTTGCATATTTACTCATCATCGCTGTTCATTGTTGTTGACTTCCTCTAGCACTGTTGTTGTTGTGCACATTTTTTATGGTTGGTTATGCAAATGCTATTTTTTAATATATACATACATACATATTCATACGTAAATATGTACATATGCGCGTGTGAGTGTGCGAGTGCGCGTAATTTGTTGCTGTGCATTTGCATTCGATTTCTATAATTAGAAAATCAGCGTTGACACACCCATGGAAATGCGCGTATTGCCAAATAATCATCGGTGCGGAGACAAAACAAAATTCGCGAGTAAATTTGTATTAAATATGTATTATTTATATATACTATATACATATATGCACTGATAACTGAGTGCATACGTAGTAAAAGGAAATGTTTAAATTTTTTGGTTTCTGTTTCTCTTCTGCACGGTTGAGTGGAGAGAGAGCAAGCCGAGAGCGAAAATGCTAATGAGAGTACGTAAGTATGTAAGTAACGGCACTGTTTTTTAATTAAAGTATATTTTTAAATGCATTAAAATGTATTAATAAATATCCGCAAAGTGTTTAATATGCATGCCTTAGCATTCCATACACTTCAAAGTAAACCCCATCGTAGCAGCACTCAAATTCCAGAGGTTCTGAAACCTTAATTTTGCGTTTGACATTTGCACATTTACTCACGAACTGTTGATCTACATCGTAAGATAAAAATCGGAAAAAATCGCACACCACGGAAGTGATATTTTCGGAATGACATTCAACTGATAGCTGTACCTGGTCGATATTTTGGGATAGAAAGGAGCAACACACTCCAGACAGTGTTGAAGAAGGTTGGAGAATTATTCTAGAGTTATTCAGTTTCGAAAAAAACAACTTTCCTTTTCGGTCGTTCGTCCCTTTTGTCGTTGGGAGGTATTTAGCTAAGGTATGCATTTTTAGTTGGATGTTCGTCGCTCCTCAATAGCACTGCATTCAAATAAGAAGTCTTATCAATTACTTATCGACTTGTCAAGCGATAGCACAAAAGACGGTATAAAAACAGGAGCTAAGCTTGTTCTTAGTGCAAGGTTGGCATGAACCCTGGAGCTGAAGCTAAGCCTAGCTCCAGGTACTCGGAACCAAACGCGGTAGCCAAGTATGGCTACAAAGAAGGGAGGGAGAGGAGAAGATGCCAACAGTGTAGTTGCCAGTAGTGCATCTGCCAAAGAATTACCTATTTTAAAGGTCGATGTCTCAGGTGTACGGAGAAGTGTCGTGCCGCCTTCCTGCTCAGTAGGGTACAGCTGCAACCACCAACCAAGCAGGAGCTTACAAAGAAGGATTTCATTGATTGCATGAAAGCGCTTCAACCCAATTTTAAGCTTCAACCGACTGCAATGACTGCCAAGAGGCCCGTTCCAACGACAGTCGGTCCTACGTAATCGGAACAGACCCGGATTTTTATTTGGCCAAGGACTGTCAACTCGGCAGAATTCGGTCGCTACGACAACAACAACTGCTAAGAGACAGAATTAAACAGAAGAGGCTAAGATGTCAACCCAAAGGTCGAAGACAAAGAGTGTGACACCCGCTAAATCATTTGTTGATGTGACCCCGAACCTTATTATCATTAGTATGCTGAATGAAAGAGATCCAGAAGGAAAAATTCCGCGAGGCCAATGGAAATGGGGGTCGTTTTCTGCAAAAAAATTTACAGTTCAGAGTGGCTTAAAAATCGAAATTATTAACAAAAATCTTATGCTTCGATCGCTGTTGTGCGTATATAAAAAGAATCGATTTTTTGAAGTTCACAAGTAGATATATGTATATAACCTCTTGAGGATTATTGGGTGTAAAATATTCCGTGTTACATACAAACGATCTGGGTCAATGGTGTACTCTTAATGAGGATGAAGGCAAAAACTAGAAAGGAAAAGTTCATAAAGTTGGTGTGGTTCAAGTTCAATTAAGTTCCACACCAAATAAGAGATAGAGAGAGATTTGGCTTGATTCAATTTGAAAGTGGTATCGACCGTTTCGTAAGAAAATTTTACAGAAAGACGTTTTTGAATAACAGATGTAAAGGATGATAAAAGCTTTTGAAACATTTGATTTCTTTTTGGGGTTCCAAACAATATAGGGCTTAGGATAGTATCATCAAGGCTTCATTTGTAATTGAAAAGTTCTCCGAAAATATGGTTTAGACCCCGACTCTAATATAGGTGTGCAGATATTTTCAGACACGGTCGAATTGTAGGCGATAAGTTTTTTAGGTGAAGCGTAGTTTTTCTAACGAAGATACTCTCCTCATTTGAGTGCTGGAAACTTTCACTATTGAAATGGATTCTACAAACAAAAGTCTGAGAAAGTTTTCATGCACTCAGAAAAATCTAATCTCTAATGAATTTTCTAGTACTACTTGCAATAACATGTATAATGTACATATGTATATATAATATATGTATATATATGTATGTGTGCGAGTATATATGCTCCGGGCCATTAACCAGTGATCCTATTCGAGTACATCTAAAATTCAAAGTGCTTCGCTTGCTATCAACTCATAGTTATTTTTAAATATAATAATTAATATACATATACATATGTATGTATATACGTGTATTATTATACTTACAAACGCCTTGAAGCGATAATTAAATTACAACGGTAGTACGCGTTATGAATAAATAGTAAATGCCGATTACTCGCAACAATACATAATTATACACTTTGAATGACGACTAAAGTTCATATACATATGTATATGCTTGTTTATGTATGAGGAAGTTTTTAAAACATATTAGTAGTTTTAAAGTTGCAAAGAACATCACAATAAATATTATTTGTTATTGTAAATTTTATTTTTACACTGAATCAATGTCGCATTTGACAGCAAAAGAAACAAAAACAAAAATATTCTAATTTTCCCCAAGCGAGTCTTTGCTTCAATATGTTAGTTGGTTCCGTTGATCGGCTGGATACTAAATGCGTGTTACCCAGTGCCTCATATTTTCAAGCAATGTAATTAGTTTGCTCAGGCGACTATCAAGAAACTATCAATGCCCTGAGGGTCGAAAAATCTCAATCAAATTCCAGCTTTCCCAAATCATTCATCGCTCATGCGAAGAATTGTCCGTTGGTAATTCATTTGAGAGATTGTCAACTAATTGCGACTAGCACCAATATTCGCCTAACGGCACATTATAAAGGCAGGTCATAGACGTCACTGATAAGTGCACGTCTAATTGGTATAAAATTAATGATTTTACTTGTGATTTAAATTATAAACAGCTCATATGTGCACGTATTTCTCGCACAGTGGTCCATTTAAGTCGGTTTGTGTACAAAAATAAAGTTAATTCCTGAAAAAATATTACTTGCTTTAAAATTTCGGTGCATTGAATCTTGGGTGGTTTGTTAGACAGGAACATGCAGCTCTTCAGAAACAATTGTTCTATATTGAAGTGGCTTAAAATATGAAAGAGAGTGAAAATCGTTCGCGACATGAGTAAATATCCAGTTGGGAAGTTTAATTTATCTACCACGTTTTTTTCTTCCTCCAAAGAACAGAAAATGTTTGCCCCCTCAAATCTCAGCGTTCTCTTTCCCGATTTTTTGACTTACCGGGGGCTCTCTCTCTCGAAATATGATAGCTTTTATTTAATAATGTGAAATCTTGATGTGCTTCTTCATAATAATCAAAATGTTGGTCTGATTATATCTAAAGCGCAGCATCCAGAAGTAATTATAATGAACTTGACTAAATTTTCTCTTCAGCATTCAACTTTAAGTCGAAACCTCTTGGAAAGAACATTTTGAATATTGAGACAATCACGCTCCCAAAAAGCAACGACCAATTTCATCGAATTGTACACTGATTGTTATGTATGTATATGGGGCAGTTGTATGAGTTGTACCAACTGATTGGATGAAAATCAAAATTTTTTGGTATTTTGTCAAGTTGGTTGAGTTAGTTGGATCGTGTTTGGGTTGGTCGTGCGATTTCAAACGATTTCGCCATTTTATTTCGGCTGTTGAAGAGAGCGCGTCATATATAATAAGTTAAGCAACAACTTCCGAACACATGTTTAAGCAACGAAGTGAATATTCAAAATGAAGTTGGCCTCAAAATTGTATTAAAAGTTGTGTCGCATGTAGCGGCAAGGGCAATTTCTAGCCCAACTCAATCAACCAACTAATTGTTGTGTGGATGCCTTCCATAATATCGCTTGTTTACCCATTGTTCTTTAAACAAATTCTTGAAACAGCTGTTTCATTTGCCAACAACTCTCTCTACTTCTCATGCTCTCTTCGATTAGGTCTTTCGGTGAAGGAACTCTTTAGTTGGCAGTTAAGAAACAAAAGCGACAAAAATACAGTAAAACGTCTTTTAGCTTTGCTTGATCAAAAGATTAGATCTAACTCACTTGAAGTGCTGTTATAGCTAAAGTAAATCACCGTGACTGGCATGCTTTCCTCAATTTCGGAATTTCCTAACAGATGATAGTACGGAAGTGTATAGCAGCGCCCGGTACCGATTGGCAGACTCCTCAACACAATTATTGATTCGTAAAAATCGCTAATTATGTATTTGTAATGTGTTGTTATTGTTTTATATAGTATAGTGTGTTTTCTAGCCCGAACCTTGCCTCGTTGCCTCGTTGTTCGCTTTGAAAAGTGAATCTGTTTTGTTGTTGCCTATATCTTTTTTGGAGTGGTGTGTTTTGATTGCTGAGTGGCTGGAACACCTGTTGTAGTTTGTAGCAGCCGATACAGTGTTATTTCTATATGAAATTGAAGCAACAAAAACACAAAGAATTGTTATTTATGGTTGTGCCCAGCTAAAAATGGAGATTTTAAAAATAAATGAATTAATTTGAAGTGTTTCACCTTTTTAAATACACAGATCTAATCTACTACGTTAGATAACATGCAAGAAACAGTGAAGAAATTTTCTACTGCGATCATCTTGGAGCCAAAATATAAAAGTGATTGATGGCCAAATATTTCGGGAGTGCTCACTGTGCCCCTCAGAAATACTAAGCTAATCATTGACTTGCGGCTATTTTCCTACTTAAAAAAAAGCAGAGAAGCTTCAAGTTCAATGAGGAGCGTTTATTATCATTCGAAAGAAGTTTCTTTGGCAATTATTTTTTAAAGATCTTGGATGGTCCATCCGTTGAGTCCAAATTTCTTTGACTCGTTCCAGCATTTGGACTGGTACCTGGTGAACAACACGTGTGATTTTTCGCTCCAAGACCTGAATCGAAGCGGGCTTGTCCGTATAGACTTTAGACTTTACGAATCCCCATAGGAAAAGTTTAACAGTGTGATATCATACGATCCAAAACGTGAAACGAGCTTCAATTTCAGGCATCAAATCGTCGGTTATAATGGCGCGATAACAGCCGTCATTGACGGTTTCGTTATCATCGAAATCATTTTTGAACAGATATGGACCGATGATTCCACCGCACCACAAACCACACAAAATGTAGCTTTTTCTGGATGAAATGGAAGCTGTTGAATCTCTTCAGATTGCTCTTCGTCCCAAATGTGGCAATTTTGTTTCTTTAGTTCTTGCAAACATATATTCTGTACCCTTTGAATTGAAGAAATCGAAGTTAAATGCGTCAAGTCGTTCCATACGTCAGTCTCAGTTGCTGCGAACGGTGTCGAATCGTCTCACGGTCTTCGTCTTCATAGCTGCGGTTGCTATATTTTCTTCACTGCGATACGGTCGAATAGTACGCGCAGTAGGACGATTATGTTGACATAAGTTGAGCGAAGCGCGCGAAAGACATTCTTTACCGAACGTCATGATCATGAACTTACACCTATTTATACGAGTATATATACGTTTTTCTTCTCTTTTCACTACTAAGCTCACAATTTATATCTTCTTGAAATCAAAATTGTTGTGTTTCAAAAACCAATTAATGCCCGCTGAGATCCCAAGATCACTGATTTTTAGTTTTTGAATTAAGAAACAAGAAATTATTCTTCTGAAATTACAATCAAGCTCCTATGAAGTTAATAATAAAAAGCGGAAGAAAAATCGAAGTCTTAAGCGCGTTAGTTAGTACAAAATGCATATTACTCTGTGAAATCCGAGCCATATAACATTCAAGCACTTCTTAGGTCCGATCTAGCGGACTGATCACTTTTAATTCTAACTGATTGATACTAATCGAATTTTTAAATATTCCGTATAACTTGAGTAAGATATTTTCCTTAAAGAGGGCTGATATAAGGTCTTTTTGAGCAGATTTTTTTGAGAGCGATTGATTTAAGTTATTTGTCTCGAATATACATAATCTGCTAAAAACACGTGATAAATGAATATTACTGAAAGGAATTCACAACCACCTGTTCTTCTTTGAGTCTAGTTCCACTGACGAATCTCCATCATTCACGTTTGAAGCAAAAACACGCGCGACTTTTGCTTTTCAAATTTAATGAGCCACCGCGCCTGGCTGGCAACTGGTTTGAGCGAAGTTCAGCGCTAATTTTTGAGTTTGCTCACTTTTAACTGTACTTAATAGTTATACAACTGGCTTAACGATGATCATCTGCTTGTGCACTGTGCTGATTTCAAATCAAATTATTTCGTTTAACCTTTGTCAATGCTTTTATGCTCTTACGCTGAAGCAGAGCGATCTTCAAACTAGTTTTGAATACTCAGTGAACATTTTTACTAGCAATCGCTTGCTTGTGTATATGTTTTATGACATACATGTTTTTGTATAAGCACTTATATGCTTATACAATTATATACTTACATTTTTATAGTTATATGCACCTGATTTCGGCGCGTGAAGAATTCGCAGTTGAAGCTTCATTCAAATTTATTAAGAATTTTTGACGAAGCTTCCACTTTGGTTATAGCGTCTAAGCAGAATTTTAGTGTTTTTTGTACAATATGTGCTATATAATAAAAAGTTTAATATCGTATTTAATGTACATATATGTAAGTAGTAAATATAATCTGGGTGGGCCTATATACCATACATATACAAATGAATATATTGATATACACAAATATAATATTCGAATACTGAAAATATTAAAAAAATTCATAATTAATGTTTTTGCTAATTCAATATGAGACTTCATACACGTACATTTAATTACAGTTATAGATATGTATGCACCCAAATAAATATGCCAATTCTTATTGTTTATCTATGCAGTTAATGTAATTTTCCGCTTCCCTGTTCCTCCCATAAGGCATGACGGTACAAATAAGTATTTTGATTAATTTTCAATTCTTTTGTGTGCTAGTCATAGCTTATAAGCAAAATTCCACATATAACCAGCTGTTTTTGTACGAGTGTGCACAGATTAGTTTTCTAACAACGCCCCCTTCGGCGGATGCGAGGGTAATCGCAAAAATTCAGAAAAATCACGTTTTTGCCCGCTATGGCGCCTCAACACAGATGTCGTTGCATACATATGCATATGTATATGTGTAATTATTTACTTGCTTTTAATAAAATTCTAGCACATTATAACCCTTATGACTCTGGGCCAAGCTTATTCCAAAATTTTTTAATTAAACTGGTGGACCATAAAATTCTTGCCTTTTATACCAGCATATCTGTTTATATGTAAGTATATAATAATTTTATACTTTCATTTTATAAATAAATATACGCATCAGCACCCTTTCAAATCTGTCTGGCTGACTACTCTCTTTTATATTCTATCATAACGATGGGTTCAGTTTAAAAAAAATTCATTTAAAAAAAAAGTTTAAGATTGATTGCTGTAATATCACAATTTTGTAGATGCCAGCGAACTATAAGCGTAAATTTTGTATTATTCGCTCACCAAATCGGGCTTTTTTGCTGGCTTACGCCTGGCCGGTGGTCAATATTCCTCACAGCTAACTCTCTAAAAATGTCTTCAACTTCAGCAACGACACCTTATATATGTGTATATTTACTAAAGAAACCCTTTTCAACATATATACAGATATGTAAGAGGTAAACCACATAACTTAAAAAAGTCAACTAAAACCAATAACTATAATTACTCTATTATCTTATACATGTGTGCATATCAGCAAGTTAATTACGCTCATTGTATTGCGGTGGCATTTATTGTGCATTTTTGGTTTTTACAATACACTCGTAAATTAAGTGGGCATTAGCTCAATTCAGAGCGCGAGTGTAGGTTGACTGATTGGGTGCGCGTGGCGTATGAGCAACCAAAAATCGATCGAGTGAAATTATTAACGCCCACTCAGTGTATTAACGCCCACCATGTGAATTAATAAAATAACAATTTAAATAATTAATAAGTGGTATGCACCAGATTTCAGATATTATGCGCACTAGAACGGCGGCTTCTCTGCGCCTAATTGCTCACCTACATATAATTATACATATAAGTGACGGTGAAAAATTTAATTACAATTTCATTGTTATCGGCCAACTTACCAAAACCATTGAAAATAAGAGAAGTGAGCACAACTGATTTACATTTAGATTTTTTGTTTAAATATAATTAAAGATTTATTTGAAACAAATAACGGTGTGTTATTACATTTACATTTAAGGGTTTATACCATAAATTTAGACTTTGCTTCTTAAAGAGTTCAGTTTTTTTGTTTAATTTTTAATTTTATAAATTTATTATATATGTATATACATATATATATATCTTTTATTATATACATACGCACATATTTATTTCAAGTATACATATATGCATGTCCATCGACATATGTAAATATATTCAGCATTGGCCCTACTCTTCATTTATTCATTTAACAGATCAGTTTCCATTTAACATTTACACTCACATAACTGTTTTATTTAATTAGCAACACTCACTTTTTATCCGCATACCCAAGCTATGTGCCTTCGGTTTGCGCCACAATTTTACATTAAACATATGTATTTGATTTTTTTTGTGAGTCAAAATTTATATTACTATACTTTTTAAGATTTAAAATGTAATTTAATGCTAGGTACATCAATTGATTTGGGTCTCAACTCGTTCTTGCTTCGTTTGTATAATTAATAAAAAAATTTAAAAGTCGCTTATAAGTTTTATATAATTACAATAATGTGTATATGTATATATTAATTAGTCATAAATTAACTTCAGGCTTTCTTAAATTTTATTTTTTTTTTGATTTTTTTTTAATTTTTTCTTACATTTTACTTAGAGAAATTGGGTGCAAGCTAAGGTTTGGACAACATATGCCAGCAGTAAATACAAGTATATGTAATAAAAGAAATGCAATAAAAAATTCAAAATAAAAAAGCAAAGTGTGTCTTAATAAAGAATTTCCTCCAAAAAAAGTGAATATATAAATATATATGTGACCTGGTCTACGGAAAGGGGGCTTAGGTGTCAAAATTAATGAGATAACGAGAAACTGACGAAACGAGTTGTTTATTTTTAACAGCTGTTTCCCAGAAAACTAGTTTTCGCACGTTAGCTCCCTTTTCGTAGACCAGGTTACATATAGTGATAGAAATAAACATTTTTAGCATAAAAATTTAAAGGCACAGTGGGCCATAATAAAAAATGTTCGCAGAAAATTTTAAGGGAACAGTGGACCATAATAAGGAATTTCGACCCAAAAATAAACCAAACTTAGTAAAACTCACCATTATACGTAGAAAACTGGTTTTAGGACTAGCTTAAATATATATATGACACTTAAAAAAAAAACCTTTTTGCCGTATTATTTTCCGCAAAATTTGTGCTTTTATTTTTTATATTTTTTATATGTATATTATATTGTATTATTATACATTACATACGACTAGAACGTTCAAAAAAATTTTTGCATTTTTTGGAGTGAAATTTGAAAATTTTGCTGTAATATTTTAGTGTGAAATTAAATTTTTTTATAATAAAAATTGTTATAAAAAAACTGCTATGACAGCTGTCACAGTATAATCGACGAGTGTCAAAGTATGGCTATTTTTATTATTAAACAATTAACAATCTGAATTCAATTAAAATGTGAGTATTAAAAAATAATATTTGCTAAATAATTTCAATTTAAGGAAGGTGAAATTTTACAAAGAAAAATTTATCAATAAAATGAAATTTACAAAATTTTTTCACAATGTCAACTTGGTTCGATTCAAAAAATAGCAATTTTACAAAAACAATAAAAAAATGTTCGCGCTGTCAAATGTTGTTCAAACTTTAGTAAAGTAGTCAAATATGCTTAAAAATTACATTTTCTAAAAATTAGCTTTTTAAACCTATTACTGCATATACATTTTGAATTACACTGTATTAAGTAGTATATTAACTAGTTTATAGAAGAACAAACGAAAAAAATATCGAAAATTGCAACAAAAATACTTCACTACAAAGTTATTTGAGTGAATTCACGCTGTACATGTGTGTGCGTGTGTGTGTGTGACTTAGGAAAATTACTGACCTAACACTTACGCGTGCACTGTATATGACATTTGTGAAATACGAACAATTTTTGCAAAAAGTAATTATTTCATTGTTTGCAACGACATGTTAGACTATATATTTAGTATGCTTAACAAAGATTCCCGTATGTATGTGTGTGAGTGTATACATCTATGCAAGTATGTGTGTATTTGCGCGATTTGGGTACGAAGTTTAACGTCTTTTGCTTTAAATATAAACTCCGTAAGTTTCATTTTATTTTTATTTTTTCTTCTTCTTCTTCTTCCTCTTCTTAATTAAGTGTAGTTAAAACGAAAAGCTTTGGCGCTAAAAGCCAACTCACAGTTATTTCCTATTACTTGTTGGTAATTACTTTTTGTTGCTGCATTTTTAGTTGAAATACATACATATGTATAATTGAGCGCGGAGAAGCGGGGAGCAGAGGAGTAGATAGGCACAATAAACATGCTTTAATTAAATGACTTCAATTATTGTAATTATGCAATTAGAATTGTGCACCGATTCGAAATTTATACTCATCAATATGTGTGTGTGTATAGTAGAGGGCATATTTTTACATATTTACTAGTAATTATTGTTTTTGTAAGTGCTGGATTTCTTTTTTTGGGTTATTTGCTCAACGGCGAGAGTCTTAAATTGATTTTTTCGTGATATTTGGTAAATATTGTAAGTTCTGATCTGATTTTTACGCTATATATATATTTATATGTACACTTTTTGATACTTGGGTATGCTGTATATGAATTGTTGTTGTCTGTCAGATACAGATTTTATTTTGTTTTAACCGCTTTTGAGGTTAGACTTATTGATATTTACTTTCGCATTTTCCGCTTTTCACTTATTGCTCCAGTACAGTTAATTTCACACATTCATTCATGCCACAATTCACCGTTATTTAGCAATTACACTTGTAAGCAATTGATTCATTCAAAAATATTGTGCAATATTTACTTAAACTCTCTTGCGTTTAATGCTTTTTGTTGTTGCATATTCGGAAATACTTAAACTTTGACACTTTAAGTGAATTTCTAGTCAAACAAAAACACTTACGCACTACGCTTGCATTGCTTACACACACGAAAATGAAAAGTAGAAAAACGAAATTAAATCTAGAAGATAAATGACAATTATTTGTAATCGTAAGTGTACAACGATATATTTTATTGTATTGTGTGTGTGTGTGAAAAGAAGTGTACACCATAAGCGTCGTGTGTTTGTATTGCCCTCAGCAGGCGTCTGCAGTCGTAAAAGTAAAATGGAAACGTAAATCGGCACAGAACAAAATATTATTATTTATTACATAAACTACACTTAAGGGAGCTTGTCGGGAGCATCCGGACGAGTGAGCGGTCGAATTGAGTTGCACGACTAATTGAGTTTCCGGTTTCTTTCATGGGCCTATGCTTCCTTACTTCCCCATCGCCCGCTGTCAGCTGTCACGGCGCGCGCGTATGACAGCCAATTGTTGTGCTCGAACGCATTTGCAACATCCTGCAGCCGGAGCACACACATACACTTGCACATGAGAACACTATATGCATACTAGCCATGTAAGTACTGTTAATTCATGTAAATTTGTTTTGGTGGTTATGTGCGGCTGCTTGGCGAGCCTGCAAGGATGCGTGTGCGCTGGACAATTTCCGCTTTGATTGACGTTTACTTACAACAAAACAACAAAAATTATAATAATTGTGGTAAAACCGAGTGCTTGGTGTTGAGCGTCAATTGGGTGCTTTGTATTAAGATAATTTAGAGCGATCTTTAAGAGCTGACTTCAAAATATTTTCGTTGATGTCGCTGGCTCTAGAGATTTATAAATATAGATTTTTTGTTCTCTCTTCGAATCTGAGCGTATATTGGGCGCATTCTTTGAATACACTATAAAAATATTTTTGAGAATTAGCTTCAAAATATTGTTTTTTTCAATACGCTGGCTTTACTCTTGTGTTTTTATTGTTGCAATCATGCAAACTGTCCCGCAGTTCTCTGTGTTTTAGACTTTGACTAATTTAATGAGAAGTTTAGACCCAATCTGTACGTTTTTATTACTTAGTGACGAAAGATGTAATAAACTCTTTTATTGCAGATATTTACGCCAATACGCGTGCCATTATGTTATCCATACCTCTATTTGGAAAATTGCCGCGAAATATTGAGAGATGAAGTAAACGAAAAATGTTTGTTTCTATGCGCGCAACCCTTCAAAGCACTTATTAGAATTCACGAACTTGTTTAATTTTCTATCACCTCAACCTCATACCCATTTGCTAGTAAAAGCTTCAAGTTGACAGCAAACACAACTGACGTGTCACATGTCAAGCGTCAACGCTAAAGAGAATTCGAATGCAACTAATTTAGTCTATAAATTATAACAGTTGTTAGCTTTGACTAGCTAAGTGACAGTTGTGAAAGCTTTGGAATATGTTGACTTTTATGTAAATTGGATTTGAGCGGCAATTAAAACTAAGAACTCTCACAAAATTTTTGAAAAATATATTATGAAATGTTGCTGCAGGCCCCTAACTACTTTGAAATCAACTTTGAACGGTGATCTGGACTGCAGTATCCAAAAAACATTAGGCTTGTTGGTGACCTGAAATGATCTGAACGATTCAGCAGTTATTTTCCAGTTAGTCCGAAGTAGTCACAAACCAACAGCGATCTCACAGTTTTCGTTGAACTCGATTTAAGCCCTTTTAATAGGTGAGAAAGAAAAGAAAACACTTTTGATTCGAAAACGCCAAAATGCCAACTGCTGCTATCTTTATGTCTAAATTTTTAAAGAGATAATAAGAAAGTTATAATTTAATAAAACCGTTAAGTGAGCATAAAAGCCCATTAGGAGCGATAAATGTGTAACACGCAACCAAACGTAGACCGTCTGCGCTACTTCTTAAGCCACTTTAACTTTCAACTTTAAAAAGCAACCACTCCAGCTAAGCAAATAGAATTATGTAACTCAATTTTGTCTACAACTCAATTTGGACTTGCTTTGTCTTCAACAAATGCTCCGCAACCAATATAACTGTTACTTTACATATGTATGTAAACATTCTTTGTTTGTATGTATATGTATATATATGTATATATTTTTTAGGTATTTACGTTTGTATATTTCATTTAAGAGTCCTAACTACTGGTTAGAGATTTAAAAGCTGTTGCTACCACTGTTGCTTGCGCGTGTACTTCAGATCCAACTCGTACAAACATACTGCTGGCTACATAAATATTTCTATGTATGGCTGCTTGTATGTAGGCTTGAGCGTGTTTTGTGTTTAACTGTGTGCGTCATTCCAGCCAACCGCTGACGGCGTCATTTCATGCGAAAGACGCTGAAAACAGTTGTGTTAGTCGGCGCCCCTGCCCACCTTCGTGACGAGCCACCGTCGCTCAAACTAGCGTAATTTAGAAGAAGAAATCCTCCACATCACCATTGTTCTCAACGCTGTCGCCGTCTATGCCCAAGCCAATACCGATACCGAGACCGATACTTATGTTGTCGTCGACATTGTTCAGGTCGTCTTCGACATTCTCTTGGCCGCTTATGTTGAGTGTGATGGGTAGAGTGTTGCTTGCGTCCTCGTCGGTGGTCGCTGTTGCCGTTGCTGTCGTAGCAGTTGCTGTATTTGTGGCTGTGTCGGTTGTGTCGTCCTCTGTTTTGCACTTTGTTGTATCCGCCAGCGGATTGCCCAGTACCTCAGTGACGTCGACTATGGGCCCCAGCGGATCGAAGGAGTCGTCGAGCAGTACGCCGCTCTCAATAGCCGCAACAGCTTCCTCATAGTATCAGTTAAGGTCTTTGCGAAAACTATCCTCAATGCTTGGATCGGCAATCATGATCGAGTTCTGATCCGCTAGCAGATCTAGCGCAGTCTCGTCCATTTGACTCAAATCCAGATCGAGCGAGTCGAAGATCTCACGCGACGAATAGTCGGAGAAGATGATTGCCGGTATATTGGTGTTGGTTGGCGTATTAGCGTGGTTCTGTGCATGGTGATGATGATGCTGTTGATGGTGGTGGTGTTGATGATGTTGTTGCTGGTGGTGTTGCGTCGTCTGCTGATGTTGGTTGTGAAGCGTGGATGCATTATTTGTGCCGTTGCCACCAACATGTGGCGCAGTCGAGACTCCACCCGTCAGCGTTGTTATGCCCGGCGAGGAGGATGACAGTGGGGAGGCGTGGTGCGGCGAATGCAGGGGCGAATGGTGCGGTGATGGTTGTGCTGAATGCGAGTGCAGCGACAGCGACAATTGTTGGTGCTGATGATGCGGCGATTGCGCATTTATAGGAATCGGTAAGGGTGAAGACGGTGACGGCAGGCAGCCCAACGGTGAGGGTATGGGTGAAGAGTTCACTTCATTCGCTTGCGTCAGATTCACATTGTTGTTGCTGATGCGACAGGGACCGTTTGTTGTGGCGTTACTATTCGCGTTGCTGCCAGCCCCGGCACCATTGTTATTCAGCATTTGATGTGAGAGTATGCGTGTACCTTGGTGTGTGTTGTTGTTATTGCTGGTGTTGCCGCTGTTGTTGGTGTTACACGTGCCACCTCTACTACTTTGCGTCGTTGCCGTCACCGCAGAGCCGGACTCGCCCGTCAGATCGCTAAAGTCCAATTGTTTGCTCTGTGTTAGGGGCTGTGAATAAGGCGATCCATTGCCGAAGACATCGAAATCTAATGTGGTAAAGCTATTCTGTTGCTGCTGTTGCTGGCGCTGCTGCTGAAAGTGTTGCTGCAACTGCTGCTGCTGCTCAGGAGAGGAATTGCTGTCGCCTAGCGTGAACTGCTCAAAGTGATTATGGAACGAGGAGTTGAGACTGTTGAAGCCAGTATTTTCTGGCGCAGCTCCAGCTATTGCAGGTGAGTAGCGATCGAAGGCCTGCATGTTCTTTTCATTATAGGCCTGCATACTGGATCCGATCATGCCGGCCTGCGGATGCCGAATTGGACTGGCTGGCGCGCTGATGTGTACCACATCATTGCTCGAGACGGACGTTAGCAGACCGGGTGAGGAGCCTGGACTGGGTGGATTCAATGGCTGCCGATATTCGGTAAGATTGCCCGTCGAACTGGCGGCGCCCAGGGTAGGCAGGTTGGTGAATGTACCGGTTTGTGCGGTATTTTGTGTATTGGAGCCGTTGCCGGTTGGTGACTGAACGGCGAGATTTGTGAATGATAAATGCGGCGATGTTTGCGCTGCTGTAGGTGTGTTGGCGGCTGACGTGGGCGAGTGCTGTTGCTGCTGATAAGGCGACGGTGGACCACCGCCTATGCCATTGCCATTGCCACCAGCCGGACTGAAGGGACTTGAGGACTGATCGCGCTCGCGGCCATTGTTGTGCGGTGACAGGATGGGCGAGAGCGTTTGCTGTTGTTGCTGCTGCTGGTGCATTAGTTGTTGTTGTGCGGGCGAGTAATGCAATGACGTTAGGTCCGGCAACGAACCGGTATTGGCGAGCGCCAGTGTTTGCTCTTGCAGCGATTTGAATAGACTATTTATTGGCATATTGCAGTTAGTATATTTGGCATTGAATTGTTGCGGATGTTGCTGTTGGCTAACGCTACTCGCTGGCTGTTGTGCATGGTGCTGCTGGACATGTTGCTGTTGTGCTTGTTGTTGATGCATATGCTGTTGTTGCTGCTGCTGCTGAAAGTGTTGCTGCAACTGTTGATGTTGCTGCTGCAAGTGCAGATGCTGTTGACTGTGGTGCAGGTGTTGTTGCTGCTGCTGCTGCTGTTGCTGCTGATGTAGCATCTGACCTTTCCGTCTTTGTGCTTGTGGACTGAAGCTGCGGCCAATATTTGGCGAATGAGATCGTTGATTGTGGTGCTGGTAATTGGCGTGCAGCGCATTCATATCCCCCATACCGCCCATGCCACCACCCGGCCCGAAACCGCCCTCTGCCGCTACTGCCATATTCAGCGTTTGATGAAGTGCCGAGTCAGAGTTGGAGCGCCGCCAACTGCTATCCATCGGCGGACTAAGATATGCGTTGTTGCTCATGCCCGCATTCATGCCGGTTGCGACGGCAGCACTGCTGCCATATGGCGAACGATCTTGTTTGCGCTCGGAGGGACGTCGCATCGGTCCGACGCCGACGCTGCGACCCCGTGACTCACGCGAATTGCTATTATGTGTGCCGTCCGGAGAGGCTCCACCACTGCCGCTGTTGGTGGTATTTGTTGCGCCGCCGCTATTGCCGGCACCACCGCCGTCCGCAGTGTTACCCACAACGCCTCCTCCACCTCCGCCGCCACTGCCGCCTCCTCCTATACCAGCGCCACTTACCAAACTGGCATTTGTGGCGTGATTGCTGCCGACGTCAGTATTTACCAAACAGCATTCCAATATCTTCTGATTCGCTTGAGTCTCATCCATTTTAGTTGCGTAAACCTCTTTCATAATACGCTCGAACTCAGCGGTGCCCTCTTGCTGGCGCTGCTTCTGTAATGCGATTTTCTCACTAAATTTGCGCGGATTTGCCATGATTTCAGTTCTTCGCTCGCTGCTGATTCGTCGTCGTTGTCTCTTCTGCCGGTGTTAGCTCGGCGGATTTTGTTACTGCAGCTGCTGTTGCTGTTGCTGTTGTTTCGTTACCGCTATGGGACAAACTCGTGCGTGTGTCGTGTGCCGCGTCCCTCTATTGGATTGCGTCTACTTGTCTGCGCTGTTGTACTGCTTGTGAAAACGTCAATACCAGACGTGCGGAAGCCGGCATAACATTCGCCGAAGTTGTTTTGTTACGGTGGCAGCAGGCAGCAGGCGAACAATGACCGAACGACGACGCCGCGAAAACACATCCGTACCGAGCGACAACAACCGACGCATTGATAACAAAAACGACCAAACGGTTCGGTATGCGCGAAGAGTCAATGAAAATTTGCGAAGCACGCAAAGCGGAGAATCCACGAATATCGACGTTGTATTGGTGTGTTAGCGGGAGTTGTGTGCGGGGGCGTCGCCAAATGTATGCGGCGTTGGCGGCGGCATAAATTTTCACCAAACATCCATATGAATATGATTATTGTTTTCATTGGTGTTGTTGTGGTTTGATTTGCATTTCCATTGTTTAATAAATTTTTTATATTCGTCGTTAATATTGCGAAGAGTGTTGATAAAGATGAAAGAGAGAAAACGAAAACAAATAATATTAATAATATTAGACAAGGAATGCAAAAGCTTTTCGTGAATATGGTGATGAAGGGATGGAGGCAAGAGTGATATGAGTAATGCAAGCGATGAATAAAATGTGGAAGCGCAGCGTCAATTAAACCCAATATGGTTGAGGCCGTGTCGGGAATCTTAAATTTTTAATAGGTTACAATACATATAATTAATTTTCTGTGTCTGTAAAAGGCTTGCGGGGGAGAATGGTGGCGTAATGACATAATTGTGACTATTTTTGGATAATATATGTAAATATATATGACTATTTTGTGATAAAAACGGCAAAGAATATATTCGTGTTTTCATTAAATGATGTTTTAATGAAAAATATTTATTGAAGTCGCGAGTTTTTTCACAAGCCAACATAGTTTGAAACTGGTATCTACGTTATTTGACTGCGTGGTTGTATACACACATAAGTTGTGACAAAAAAGTACACGGAAATTGTAAATAAATACCTCGGATAAATGATATTTCAAAAACACGTACAGACAGAGCTCGATATCTCGCGACTCCGTTCATAAGATTTTGGTGAATATTTTGAGTATGAGACGCGTTCTTGTTCTACTCGTCCCGATAGCGCTGAATTTTTTTCAAAAAGAGTACGATAAACAAGTTTCGTTGGACATGCTTGTTCGTTAGAATTCTGATCCCACATTCATGGAGAGCAGTATAACTGCCGGTGAGACATGGGTTTATGAGGTTCACATGCAATCAAGTCAATAATCATAGAAGTGGAACCCGTTTTCAGTCGATCGAAGAGATAAAACAAAATTCGTAAAAGTAAGGGAGCTGAAGGCCATCCCAAAAAGTGCTTATGAAAAGTGTTTCGAGAATTGGAAAAATTGTTGGCATAACAGTATTACATCAAGTGGGGATGACTTTGAAAGCATCGAAATAAGAATTGAAGAATAATTAAATATTTTGCGTCTTATTTACAATTGGTCAATGTTTAAAAATTTAAAGCGTTTCGGTTTCTTTAATTTTGATTTTTTTTTGTTGATTGTTTTTGTTGGAGGTAACCTACGTGTGACCCCTTAATAGTATTAAATATAGTAAGAGAAGTCCGAAATATCTCCATTCGAAATGATCCTTTCTCCCCGGAAGGGCCCAAACAATCTCACCTCGTTGTCCAACTTCCGAGTTCTTCGCCATTCACTTTCTCCCATAGATTTCAGTGAGTAAAAATAATCAATGAAAGAAATGGGCTGACATCAGATTGTAAAGAATGAAAATATAGCCTCGAAACTCCGCCACAAAGCAAATGCTTTTAGATACAAACTTGAAAAAGGAAAAAGCCAAAATACAAACCAATCGATTCCCTATTTCTCAACTTCAAATTGTAAAGAACTATACAAATCTATGCATGCATGCATGCATGTATGCGTTGGTGAGCACATAGAATTTACACACAAAAGGTTAGTCAACCCTGTGTAAACTATATTTAGATTTGTGCACATCTTCAAAATTCTAAGAAGCGGTACACACACACACACACACCCAAATTCAAAGTAAGGAAAATAAACATACACACATAAGCGCATTTCTCGATCTCTTGAATGGAATTTTCGCCTGCACAGATTTGGCACACATTTGCCGTGCGAGGCACAACTCCCACAACGCCAATGCATTCGCTCTACGCACGCGAGGCCAAAAGCTTTGCGCTGCCTGGGGCTCTGACTATGCCAACGGCTGCGGAAATGGTCGTGGTCATGGGATTGTGTGCGTTGACTATGTCACTGCGGCACTCTGGCCGCCATCGAGCGATCCAACTGGCAGCGCGGCGCATAAAAGCCACAAATATTTCGCGTTGCTGAGAAATTCAGACAGCGCAAGTGTTGTCTTCACATTCCTGCTGCCACAATATTTACATACAATCTTATATAATATATTATATATATATATATATGTATATGTGTAACGTATATTGAAGAATTGGTTAGAATTTCAGCTGATTGATTTTTTGGATTTTATTTTACTGTATATAATTTCTTTGTTTGCTGTGTGGCAGACAAGTCGGCTGCCGCTTGAGAGCGGAACATTTGCTTGCTGAACAGACATTCACACATTCATGTTTATGTTTATGCATGTGGTGGTATATACATACGTGAAGCTCAAACATTTGACAAATGTGCGCCGTGTTTGTGCAAGGATTAGCTACAAGGTTAATCTTTTCGCAGCTTTTATCATTGAATTGATAAGATTTTACGCTGAGGCTGTATTCCTAATTAAAAGTGTTTGAAAAGCTGTGGCAGTCAAATGCGAAATATACTGAAAATTTGGTTTGCTAAGAACGGGTACTCATGTGCCTGCATATTTTTTGTGCGGTTAAAGTGTTCCTAACTAAGCACTGTCTCTTAATTTGCTGCACTCAAAGAGTACTAAGGAATTATTTCATTAATCCAAACCAATTTTAATGGAGTCGTTATAGGAATCCAACGTGTGCTTCCAGTTCCTAGCTACCTTTTGTGAAAGATCGGGTGTGATGGCTTATTAATAAGTTTTACTGAAAGTCCGATTGCCTAGCATCAATATAACTTAATATATATCTCTTGATTTTTGGTGATAAGTATCAGCCGATAATATTTAAGGTCATGATACCGACTTGCACATTGATCGACTGCATGTCAAGAATGGGACCCGCAAATGGATTTGATTCATCATACCAAATGCTTCAGTAATGGATCCATACCTTCTGGAATAGTTGCTTTGAAAAGTGTGAATTTCGTCTTACCTTTATATAAAAAGTCTACGGTCTTAGTAATTTGAAGCTTTTCCATCTACTTACAATAATATTTAATTAAACAATTATCTATACTTTTACCTAAACTTTCCGCAGCGGGTCTAAAACTTAAATATTTTGTTCAATACATAAAATCATAACCGTTGGAGGGTTCTCTTAATCTAATCATTCGACAATGTAATTTCAGATACACTACTTTTCACCTCAGATGTGCAACAAACATACTGATATCGCTATATCTCTATAAACGAGTGTGCTTTGTATACATAAATACTTAGTATATGTATTTCATTTTACTGTTATAATGTCGACTCACTTTGATAAACCGTAACACAGATAAGCAGATGAGTCAAATGGAACAATTAATTAAAGCAAATGCGTATTTTTGGAGGGAAACGTACGAATATCTATACAGATACGAATACTATGTGTGGGCAATGAAATTATTTCCTGGCTTTGTTGTCTAAACTCGATCTTATCATTCGCCTACTGGAGTATTCATATGGGCAACGCTTACATATGAGGCGTATTATATTCGAATATGTACATGTTAGTATAATTTAAGGGCTGTGGCTACTCTAAATAATGTGTGCATCAGTCTATTTCAAGATTTAGTTTTGGAAAATCTGTTTTTTATAGTTTCCAAAGACATTAGAAGCTCTAAGCCAGAATCAAAGGCTTTTACTGAATATCAAAAGTTGAATCATCTGAAAGAAAACACTTTTTGCCAATTTCGGGGTTCCTTGAAGTAATCTACCGTTGGATCTAGAAAATGAGCTGTTTACACGGAATGGGAGCATACAAAAGAATTTCAGATAAGCTGGATTAAGCGACATGCAAAGAGGTGGTTAATATTGGGTAGTCGAAAAAGTCTTTTCGTATTTCTAATCAAACTTCAACTTCTTTTTTTAATAAACAATATTTACAATTTTGGTCGACCACTTTTTGCCATTTTTCCGCTAGAAACATTATTCCATCAGAGACTTTTATCAGTGTAAGTCAAAAATTTCGAAATTTTCAGAACGGAATTGAGCGAACCATTGTTGCACTACACGAACTGATACAGCATTGTCTACCTAAACTTCACAAGTTTCATTGGTGGATCACTATAGTTTCTGGAAGCAAATCTGAGATCTTCGTTTGTAACGACTGCCCTTTTTAGCTTAAAAAAAAATACAAGCTTGAAGAGAATTACAAGTCCAGTTTTTTATGCGGTGAGCGGTATGTTATTCATAATTATTTTCATGCATTAAATGTATTTTCTATATTTGATTCTTAAAAAATTTCTTTTCCGACTTCAAACTTTTTCATTATGATATAATTTCTGCCCACTTCTCTTTCTTTCCAACATTTTTGCATTAATTGTATCAAAACAGACTCGCCAATATTTAAATTCCTGGAATTGGAATGAAATATGTGTTTTCAGTCTACAGCGCGCCATTTGCGCTAGATTTACATTTTTAGAAACTGGTTTAGAAATAAGTTTCTACTGAATTACTAAACTTCGGTTGCTAAACAAAAGTTACTGAAGCCAAAATATTAGTAGACACACTCCGCCACCTACAGCAGCACCAAATATCGAATACCATTCAAGAAGTATAAGTAGAAGAAGACGCTTGACGTCATGGAAATAAGCTGTTAAGAAATTCAAATACTTTGCGGCACACTTGTTTGAACTACTATTCCAATGTGCAGACAGCAAAGAAAAAATCGAACACAAACGAGACAAATAAGGCAGAATCAAGCGCGGGTACTGTCGAGCACTATACATATACTGCCGCAATCTAAAATTTGTTGGTATTTTGAACCGATTACACGGCAGAAGGAAGATATAGACCGATATCTTACAATCGAAATGTGCTAAAAAAAATATCATAGTGAAATATGTTCCATTTTAATCAACATATATGGTATATTGATGGATATCAGTATACTGTATATGGGTGCTGGAGGAGAGGACTATATAGACGTATACTTATGATCAATTTTCAGTATCAAAGCGTATTCGCATTAATTAACATATATGGTGAAAAATAACCAGAGAAAATCGTATTAGGCATTGAAATCTGAGATATGAGATCTCTTTTAAGAGAGGGAGGTACTACGGCCATTATACAACTTGAGATAGATCGACATTAGAACCTACTGTATGTGCAGTCCAATTTAAAGGTATTGTTTAAACGTAAGGCACTTTACCCTCTCTAACCAAGTTTGATTCTCAAAATTGTAATTGGAGGTCGTGACCACACTCACCTTCCAAAACTTTTGAAACCACATATGACCCTCCTTACTATAACTGCCTACTTGTGGCGCCTAGCTCTTCAGTTTTTAATTCATTCATTTTTATTAGCAGCAAATATAATAGCAAATATGAAACAACTGCAATAACAACAACAGCATACTTCGAAAAAAAAAAACAGTTAAAAAGAACAATGGCAACAACAACAAGAGCAATATTATCAGTGTCAAAGTAATTTCATTTAAATAAACACGAAATGGCGCGCGAACGCGATTCAACACTGTGCCGAAAGATCAACGGCGGGCGTCGAGCCGAGCGGAGCAGCGCAACGTTTACATTCCGCTTTTGCCAATGCTGTTGCCCTGTACCTGCATGCCAGCGTGTATATGTACGTATGTATGCGCGGAGTTAAGGCCCTCGGCTGGGCGCGATAAACAAATCGGCGAGAAGCCAATTTTAGTTTTTGCCACAAGCGAGTTAGCTAAATTTAGATAGGCTTGCTATTTGATAGATGGATTTGGGTAAAAATAAGCGCATTACTTTTAGCGAACTCGCTCACTCGTGCCGACTTGATAACGAAAAGAGAAAGGGTGAAGGCGGTAAGCGGTCTGTGCATGGTGAACGGTGTGTAAGAAATCATAAAAATTCTTCTAATTTTGTTGTTGTAAAATGGCTTTTGCTGATTGCACAAATAAAAATGTGTTAAGTACATCAATGCAAACAGGGTGTTTCATAAGGTTGTTTCGCCTTTATTTAATGAAGAGAAACGTTAAGAGGGCTATTTTTGTGGGGGATCCCCAGCTGGCTTCGCAATAGAATCAGATTTACTTAAACTCAAAGATCGTAAAAGTTAATGGCTAATTCGTATAACTGCGGCTCACATAAAGCCACTCAAATAGCTTTAAATTGTGCTGGAATATATGTATCTATTATTGTGCAACGTGACATCGGACCAACAACACAAATAAATTTCTTTTATTTTCAGCTAAACAATTTTCAGAAATTTCCCATTCACACCAAATTATTAGTTACAGCAGAAATATGGACTGAAATAATGCCACCGTTTGGAAATCCACACTAATAATTACTCTCCTGATCCCGTAATAGCTTTCCGATGCTCACCCTTGTATCTTCGTTTGCTAACATAGTCCAAAGTGAAAATCTACTTCGTTTGACAAGTTTAGTTTTCGAAAAATCTTTCTCTTCAAAAGCTGTTGAAACATAAAGCGATTAATTTCATTCCGCGAGGATGATGATGAGTCGCTTTGAAACAACATATACGATATTTTTCACCCAACCGATACATACAATCTATGACGGATATATTTGTTAATCCGTTTTCGAATTTCAATTTGTAAAACTCCTCTCCACAATTTGCACTCCGTGTGATTATTTCATTTATTATTGCGTTTCAAAAGCATTAAATTATAAATTCTAAACAAAAGTACGATCGTTGTAAAAATGGGGGACTTTCATGAGTAAGCTTGCATCAGAGGTTTTAAAGGTACAGAATTCCCGCACTAATATTCTACTGCGTGCGCCATTAAAACTTGATAAGATTTGACACAAAACCACGAGTTCATTACAGTATGAACCTAAATGTTAGCAACAGTAATCCCCAAATATTTTTTCGCGTTACTAATATGTTTGTTGTTAAAAAAAATATCAACCAACCACTTTCAATAGATATTTTATCCCAATTATGAATTGTATGACATTGTTAGACACATGCCTTGATTCTAGATCGTGATTAGTGCAACCATACACGTTGTGTTTGAACAATTTTTGTTAGGGCTAGTCAAAAACCGATGTTGTTTCAGAATCTACTGAAACTATCATGAATCTATAAATATATTTTGCAAAATTGAGATGGAGACGGTGAGATTATTGTATGTTTCAACATTATTTTCAGTCACATGTGAACTATAGGGTAGAGGACTGGGCTCTTTTAAAGCAGTCAAAAAGTACGACTTTCGAAAAGTGGCCGTAGAAATTTACCGAATGATCAATATACAAATGTATTCAAATAAAAATGTTGCATGTTATATTCAGCTTATAAAAGAACCATCTTGAATTCTTTGATATCTTCGTTTTATAAAAAGTTACAGATCAAGAACAAAACACAATTCAGCCCTCTCCGGCTGCTCTGTCAAAGGCTACGAAAATTTCTACATTGGTATTAAAAAGAATGCAAGAAGACCTGTAGAGATGTCTTAAAAAAATCTCTATAAGACCTATGGCAGAGTATGAATAAAGAACCCATGCAAAAAAAGTTGAAACTAAGTAAAACAACTCGACAGATCTTTCAGCGAACGCCACTTTGTTGTCTATTTTCGGGTTTTTTGGCCGTAGTATATTAGATATGTTAATACCAAGAGCGCTACTTGTATTTCTAAGAAGATTACTGTTTCACCCTGCTTTGCTTCTTAAGGTCCGTATCCAGCTCTTAAGTAATTGCTCCAGAAAAAAAAATCCTTATTTCTTGAGCTGTAGTCAAGTACCTGGTTACGCATTGTGAAGGATTCACATTAGAAGAGCAAGAGGAAATAAACAAAGAAAATAAACTTATATGTGTAAGTATATAAAGATTGGTAAGTTTTATACAAAATTTTCGAAATGAACTATATTTCTTACTAATGATTTTAAGTAATTTTAGGATGAATTTAATGATAACTTTGAATTTCTTTCAAGAAACAATTGTTGATTTCATGTTTCTTCGCAAAACCAGCATTGCCAAATTCGCATTTTCTTGAAAAAATGTATTAAAAATTAGCACTAGATATCTTGAAAACTGCACACTAGAACCAGAAAATTTACCGCAGGGAATTTTCTTGACCATTTCTTAAACGTTTTTTTATATGAAGCTTTTACAACACTTTAGAGCTGGGTACTAAGTTTTACTCTGAGAGGCTTCTGAGTTGGAATGATTTGAGTGGTGTGTACGGTACAGTTACAGAATGAACTGTGCAGTTCCCCAGCTGAGCATTCTTTTGTCACACAAGCTTCAACATTCTGCTACAGCATCTCATGGGCGTGGCTCTCAACCAGCTGCAGAACTTCACCACCATTATTATCAGTTTTTTCCGAATTATCTAACTTTTATATCTTCTCATCGATTTTTATTATCTCCTATTTTTGCCTGTATGTTGACTTTGACTATTAGCACTTTTCAAGGCAAAACTTGAAAAAATGTAAAGAAATGGATCTTTGGAATAAGGCTGAAATTGTAGATCACGTTTTCTGAAATAATATCTGAAGCAGGGTGACTGAGTCATAAAGCGATTGAATGCTTTACTGAGCAATTAGGAAAACACATTTTACTAAGAACAACTAACAAATTAGACGTACGGCTATTGAAATTAATGATGCGTGGGTGAAAAAGCAAAAGCGGGGTGATGACTGCCAAAGCTGTTAATACGCTAACGAATATGTAGTCACACAATAATACTCACATGGAAGCCTTCGACTTCAAAAGCACTGGTACACTTTAAATATGAATATTCTTAGAAGTGTTACTTTTACGGCGATGACAACTGTTGATACGATAAGTTTGTTTTATGCTGGTAGTTAAATATTGAAATTCCGTTGTGTGCTCTCCTTCTTTTCCGTCTTTAATTTTCAAAAAGTTTGTTTTTTCCACAAATTGGCGCGCGCGCTTTTTCCACACCAACGCTTGGCGACACGAACGGCGTCAAAAGGCAAAACGTGCAAAAAATGCGCCGTGCGTATGTGTGTGTGTGTGTGCGAAAACACACGTACGCAGTTAAGAAGTAAAAACAAACCTAAGCGCAAGCAATAATGTATTTATTAAATATAAGAATCAAATGTTAAGCGACAACACGACACGACGCCGACTGGGTGACACGGAACGCGGCGCGGCGCGAGGCGTCGAGGCGTTGATATGCGACGCGCTGGAGCGCGCTGTGCTCTAGGGTTGGTGTTGGTGTTGGTGTTAGGTATGGCGCTTTGTATGCGCGCGTATGTGTGTGTGTTGCGCTGTTAGGTACTGGTGTGTTTCAATGCGGTATTTGGCGTTTACGCGCGGCACGCGGTAGGTGGACGCGAAGGTGTCGCGGTGCGGTGTGTGGTGACTGATAAAACAAGATTGTTTTCTGCTACTTTTTTCTTGGTATTGTTTTTGTATTTTTTATATATTACTTTACATTCGAACTGCTTGTCCGATCACTTGCTTGTTGATTATTATTATTGTTTTAGTTGGTAATATTTATGCTGCTGCTGCGCTATTGTTGTTATTCGTAAGTTGCTGTATTTTTCTGCGCTTCACGGTTACGTGTTCACTTGTTTGTTGTATGCGGTTATTTGTTGGTATGTATGTATGTATGTATGTGTATAAGTAGTTGTTTGATTTGATTCGTGATTTTTCACTTATAATGGCTTATAATAGCAATTGTTGTACTTAGCGGTAATTTGTTGTTTAGTTTTAAATCGTTTATTCATAATCTTCCAAGTATTTTTAGCTGAAAATAAGTGTTTGCTTTAATCATTTCGTTTACAGCAACCGCAAAGACATTTTTCACTTGAATTCTCATGCGCATTGGTCGCTGATGATGCCTGCGCTTTTGTTGTCAAACCTGCTTTTTATAATTAAATAAAATAAATTAATTTCGATTTCGTTTTAAACTCACTTTCGCGCTGATTTTTTGATGAAAAATTAAACCCTATAACACTTTTAGATGGAAATATTCATAAAAACACAAAATACAAACATAAATAATTTTTTTAAAATTTGTTTTTGATATTGCTAGGTGTTGCTGTGGTATTTTTCTGATAACTGTAGGATTTGTATACACATAATCGAATTTACAGAAGCCCTCTTCAACAACTAATCGAAATTTATTCACTTTCTTATATATTTTTTTAACTTTATTACTTATTAACATTTTAATATTTATTTTAACATTTTTTTAATTTTTATTTTAATTTTTTCATTTATTTATTTTTTTATTTGTACAGCGTACTTATTGAAATTTAATTATCGCTCATTTTTATGAAAATTGTTCACCCTTTTGTGTTCAATTTAATTGTTCTTTCGTGATTTTTATTTACATATGCTCATTTGTGTAGCTTAAAATGTTTTGCGCTTTGCCTTTTACACTCTTCTGTGTTATTTATTTATTTTGCTTTTGCGCACTTTTGTGTTTCTCCATTGCTTTTGTTTCGCTACAATCACTGCTTTGTTTACCAGTTTACCTGTAATAGCAACAATTGTACATTTTCGAATTCTTCTTTGCACTCTATTTGGTACTTTGCACCTGCCCGAGCCATTACAATAACTAATCCGCACTCATACATTAAGCGAGTGTATGTGTGTGCGTGTATGTGTAGTCTTTACAGCACACTTCAAAATTTTTTATGATTTTGAAATTGTCTTCTTTCGCCGAGCCTCATGAACACTTTCGTGTCCGAAAGCTCCTGTGACCTCCTTCTGCCGCAGTGCCGACGATGACGACGCCGCCGTTGACGAAGCTCTCAGCCCGCCACGCAACGAAATACCTATAGCAATGCGTTGCTTCGCACACACTGCAATGCAGCGAAGGAGGAAGGAGAGGCGGCGCAGGAGAAGCAGAAGACAATGCATCTTCTTGCTCTTATACCGAATTTTCGTGGCGACGTAAGCGACGTTAACGCACACGCAGTCGCCTTCATAAATGCAATTGTGGTTGGCGGCGTCGACGCTGACGTGACGTTAACGCCACTTGTTCGTCTGTGCGTTCGTGTGCTCGCTCGCCAGTGGGTCGCTGTTTATTGCGTTGCGCCAGAAGACTGCACTTTCATATTTAAAAATGTATAACAGCAACAACAACAACATAACAACTTATTGGCAGCAACAGTGGCGGCGTAATGACAACAACAACAGCAAAGACAGCAACGATAATAATAATAACAAAAACGAGAAGAATGAAGGCGAAAGACGCAACAAATACAGCAATCGCCAGTGTAATGCGTTCGCTTTTATTAGCGTTGCTGTTGTTGTTGCTGTTCTTGCAGTTGCGTTATTTATAAAAATAACAGTGGGCAGTGGCGCAGACCATCGGAGCGACACGGGCAGCCACTGCGCGACCGGCCGATCACTCCACACGGTCGGCCCGACCCGCCTACCACACGGCCGGGCGAGCGTTTTTGGTCGCGCGTTTGAGCAACAGTGCGTCTAAATGCTAAACGGTGTGGCGACCCCGTTTTTGCCGTTCACACGACACAGCCTAACAGCAGCACATATAGACGCGCACACATACAACGACAGCTTGCTTAGCGCTGTTGACTGCTTTCGCCCGTCGAGTTTGAGTTTTTGTTTTTAGCCCGCGGCTATTGCTGCGGATGGCTATGGCCTGTGCCAACAATTCATGCTTGATTTGGTTGCAGCTACTTGCTGCCTAAATTGTTTTTATTGTAGTTGACTGTGAATGTAATTGTTCTTGCATTCCTCACACGTACAGCCATGCCAAACATATGCGCAGCCACAGAAAGCTATGAATGCACATCCCCATATGCAGGCATACGGCACTTTTCTCGAGCAGAAACTGTTGTCGACGTTTTGTGCTGCTGGCACTGCGGCTGTGCTTCTTCTATCGCCTATTCATCTACCTATACCCACACTTGCACCCCGCCCCCCTTTGCCCTTCTGCCGTTCAATGTGATAACTTTACGACCACTGCAGTTATTCGCTGTTGTTGCTGTTGTTGTTATTGTGTTGCGAGCCCCCAAAACATATTTGCCCCAAACGCGTTTGGCAACGTTCGCCTTGCCGTCGATTATAACGCATTTAACTGTTAATAGTTGAGTTGGAAACTTAGGAAACTAGTTTCACTTGCGTTTTCATATTTTAGAAATTTCAGATATTTATTTTCTTTTACTATTTTTTCTTGCTCTCACTTTGTTTCACTTCACTTCACTTAGTCTCTTGTTCTGGTTGGTCTTGTTCTTCTTCCTGTGCTACTGCTACTTATTTGGTCGACTTCGTTTTCACCGAATTACCAATAGAGGCACTTCTAAATGCTCGCTGGCCAGAACTCTATTTTCTATAATTCACAAATCTTCACATGCACTGCGGATCGTGGTGGAAATTCTTTAGAATTTCTTAACTAACTGCTGTTGCGTTATTTTCCATCGTTTCATTTTTCCTCTTCTCTCGTCACTTATGTCGTATTTTCTTGATTTCTTATGTATTTTTGTGTGTCTTATGCTTTGGAATTCACAGAACACTTCGTTTTTCGATGGGGTACTGAACTAGCACTGCGTCAAAGTGACAGCTCAGTGCTGGCGCCATTGCCGACCGCGCACTGCTTAGTCGACATTATTTGCTTTATCATTGGCTTTATGGCTTTTGCTCCAACTGTTATGGCGCTGTCAGTGGGGAATCCGTTATGCGCTTCCGTTCGGCCATTGAACTGTGTGTGCGCTGAAGTTGGCTGTACATGTAAACGGTTGTTGTCGCGGCTAATTGACCTGTGAAATCCAATTTAGCGGTTGTGTGATTTGCTAAATTATTGGATATTTTTTTTGACATTTTTTATAATTAGCATTTGTGTATATAATTTCGAAAGTGGTTGGGGTAAGATAACACTTTCTGAGAATGAAATGTATTAAATATTATTTGGCAGGGTACATAGACAATTTTTTCCCTTTAATTTCAAGCTAGTCTTACAGATTTTATATTAGAATATTGGTAGAGATAACTAAAGGCGCCTTATTGCTTTATTCATATTTTTGCTCATCAAATGCGTAAAATTTCAAAATATACATATTTAATTTTTCCGCTAGTTTTCTTACTTTTTTGTGCAACAATATGAAATCATAATTAATTTAAATTAATATTTTGGATTTGTATATAATATTGATTTTATTATTCATTTAAATGTCTTTAATAATAAATTTATAACAATTAAAATCGCATATGCAGGAAATGTTCTACGAGTTATCCAGTTTTGCCTAAGAGACCAAGGGTCTAAATCGGTTGCGAGCCAGCGAATTTTAAGGCGAAGTTTAAAAAATCTGAATAATCGGTTCTATAAGAGATATGTGATAAAGTTGTGCGATGTTACATTTCGTTGGGATATCTAAACAACGGACGAATACATTTTTGTAAACCCTAAAAACTTTGCCATAAAAAGCGGTGGAAAATGGTTTTAGACCATAGCCCCTAAAGTAGAAGTGCTCAGAATGAACATTTACCGCCCGCAGGCGAGATTTTTTCGTTTCTTGGCTTCCTGTAAATCGACTCACTCCAATATACCTATGTACATATACGATACGTATAATTTGAACTAAACGTTAATGTGCAGTTAGCTATTTCCGGTGCTTTTGGTATAACTATAACTTATACATTGTACTTACTAAATTCACATACTATATATACAAGCCCAAACATCAGAAAGCTGTTCACCGATGCCGCTTAAGTCCTTAAATTAGTCTCTATTGCCTATGATCTATGCGGTCAACCAAATTGTATGCCTATATACACATGTCCATGCAAATATATTTGTATATATACATGTGTAGCTCAATGCAAATGATATATTGTGGTTGTAATGAAATATGTTCGCTGTTTTTTACCACGAATGGGCTGACCACAGAAACCATATATATGAATATATATTGATTGTGTTCCCTTCTGCCGCCTGTCATTTATTACTTTTCTCAATTAATGTCAGCATGAAGTATTAATCGATATGACTCTTGGTGGAAGTGTTTAATAACTGTAATTTACTCCACAGCGTACTTAATGGGATATATTTTTATCACTAGAGAATTAAAAGAGTATAATTTACCAAGAAAGTATTTATTGAACAATAAGAAAAACATTAAATTATACAAAATTTATACGTAAAAATAAATATACATTATTTCATTTTAAGAAAAACTTAAAAATTAGTTTATATTTTATTACATTTTATTTGAAATTTTAATTTTTTCAATTTCAATTTTTACTTCGGTCAATTAGTGACCGAATACGTAATATTTCGTTGCATGCTAAGGACTTTACTGGTCACTCATACGCCCTGCTTCACTTTAGTTCCTGGAAACAATAAAAGTTTTTTTTTATCCGAAATGTTGTGTATTTGATAACATTTTTACTTATTGAATTTTATTGTAAAATATTTTAGATAACTAATTACACTGATTAATAAAATTTTAACTTTTTTTACCACATGAAAACTCCTAACAAATTGTGAATGATTTTATATTTATTTTTTGTCTTCTGGAAGGTCCTTTTTAAGTTCTCAACAATAATCTGTTAATATTCCTGCACCTCATTTCCATTTCATTGACAGCGTTTCTTCATTAAGCTTTCGTCTTGTTTGTCACTCACAGCCCAAATTTTTCATATGAGAGTCTAGCACTAGTATTTTTAAGAAGTTATTATTATGCAAAATTTATTGAAATTGAAAATAATTGTTTCTCGATTATGTCATACCTGTATATAAACGAAATAATCCGCTTATTAAAAATATATTTTAAAAATTTTCTTAGCAATTGCCTTGTTTTCTAAAATTTTGTATTTTTGGATGGTCGTAATACAATATGTCACAGATCCACTTTCAAATAAAGTGTGACCAAAAAGCACCCAAAAATTATAATTAAAATCCCCGGGTAAATGATATTTCAAAAACAAAATTTGCCATGTTGGCACTGTCCTTAATTACTATGCAAAATGAGATTGAGATCTGTCAACCAGTTAAGCAGCAGCTACTTAAGATCTCTCGCGAGTCCGTTCGATTAATTTTGGTAGATATACATAATGTTTTGTTTATAGAACGCGCTCTTGCTTGACCCGATAAAGCTGCATTTTTCGTAAACAGATATCTCTGCAGAAGGTTCATCGTGCGAGTTCCGATACCACATTCACGAAGAACATTATAATTGCCGATAGGTCATGGTCTTACGAATTTGGTATGCAAACAAGTCACCAATTATCAGAATGGAGGGAAAAAAATGTGCCGAAATCAAAACCATCATGCGAAATCCGCTCAGATCTCGCTTTTTTATCACAATATGTGTGATAGCTAGGACCTCTCTTTTTTAAATTTTATTTGTAAATTTAATGTATTCCTTAACAAAATCAGTATTCTCCCATAAATAAATGTAAAGATGTGAAAAAAATTTAATAAAATAAAGTGTTATTAGAACAAAATCAGATAATAAGATCAAACAGGGAATTTTAGTAAGGTATTTATATAATTTATAGACACACCCGTTATTATCAACAAATGTATATATCATAGGGAGACACGCGCGGATACACTCTGTCTAATTGCTTTATACTTTCTGCAAACTTAATTTCTTTATACTAGCTCTATGCAATTTTTGGCATTCCATTTAACATATTGTCAACAACAACACGCGCCCAGGGCCATAAGAAGTATTGATCTTTTTTCTGTTTTCGTGCAATGAAGAAGCATGAAATCATATCATTATTACCGCCTAATTGTTATCAGCGTCCGTTGTGTGACTTTGATTGCTATGTTGTCCCTGTGATATACTTAAATTTGTTATTTTTGTTGTAGAAAAACAATTACTTTTCTTGTATAGCGAAGCGAATCGGCCACTCAGTCTGTTAAGTGAAGTTGAAGTAAGTTGATGTTGCCACCAAAAGTCGCGTGAGATTTTTAAAAAGTGCTGAATCTAATTAAGTAATTTACAGTTTCACAAGTAATATAAAAGGTAATGAAAAATATGTAATTGCTTTGTAAAAAATGTTGTCCAAGAAATGTCTGAGTTTTGTGATAAGAAAAATCAGTTGATTGCGTTGTTAACAAATTTGATACACGCTCATAAATAGGCGTTTTTTGTTTTAATTCTAATTTTCTTTAAGGTCAATCAAGTAGCACTGTGTTTTTTTGTGCTATAAAGTCGAAGGTTCCCTCAGCAGGACTTTATTCGAACAATTATTAAATAAATCTTTAAATTAAGAAGCTTCAATGTGTATTAAAACCTTGAGAAATGTAGACCATGATACAACCATGATTATACCTTAAAAAAGAACATACTAAAATTTTAAACCAATATCTCAAATAGTTGTTGAGTTACAGCTTATAAAGTGTGGTTTGGCATTTCAATCAGCTCTATCAGTTTCTTTTTAAAGGTGCTTCTTTCGAAACTACATTTTTCAAACTTGCAGGAGTATTTACTCGGAAGCAGATGATCCGATCACTATTCGATTTATTTTCAGGTTTTATATAGTTCTCAATGCAATATCTTACCACTTCTTAACCTGATCAAAATCGAGCTTTAGCAAGCCAAACCGAACAAAATTTTGTAAGATTTAACATTTTTACCGCAAGATATAGCTTAAAAGGTCTTGAATGAAAATTATGTGTTCATTTTATTTGTAAAAACGTCTAAAATAATTTTTGAAAAATTTTGGAAAAAAAAAAATTTGGTTTTTTTTTCGTAATACCCATTTTGGAGTTTTGATTTTAACATCAAGTTTGCCACTAAATTTGCAACAGACAGAAGGAAACGTAGGAGACCTTATAATATGTAAATAGAAATAATTGGCATGATGAGCTGAGTCGGTTTAGCCATGTACATTTGTCAGCCCGTCCATGCGTCCATGCTAACAATGTAGTCCCACAATTTATGCAACATTGATCTGAAAATTGCTCAAGTCTTTTTCTCTCTAAGAAGCTGCTCATTTGTTGGAACCGCCACAATCAGACGGCTGTGGCTTTGAAGTACCCGGAAATTTTAACTAAACTTCCCGGGTGAATGAAATTTCAAAAATATGTATTTTGTTAAGGTAGGACTATTCTTAATTACTATGTCAAATGGGAGGCGATCTGTCAACCAGTTTGTTTACAGCAGCTGTTAAGGTCGGTACACCTCAGTAGTGCGTTGCGATTTTAACAGTGGATAAAAATATCGAACAAAGAGTCTGTCTCAAATTTTGTATTTCTTGTAAATGTTGGAAAAGGCTTACCATGATTCACTTTTATCAAAAACCGTCCTAAGGTCGAACGATCATTGAAGACAAGCATTTTTCAGGATGATCTTCGACCTCTTCAACTAATGAAAATATTAAAAAAGTTAAGGATATGGTGCTGGAGGGCAAGCCCAAACTCAGGGCTCAGGCAAATATTAAAGAGATGGCAAGTGAGCTCGACATCTCAAAGCGAGTTCATTCGATTGATGTTGGTGACTCGTACCGAAAAGCTGAACTGTTCAAAAAGAATACCGTAATTACCAAAAGCCAAAAATGCAATGAATATCATCGCTCAACCACCGTATTCTCCAGATTTGGCTCCATGTGATTTATTCTTGTTTCCCAAACTGAAATTGGCGCTCCGTGAAACCCGTTTTCAGTCGATCGAAGATACATATAGAGCAAAAATCGCTGAAGGAGCTGAAGGCCATCCCAGATAGCGCTCATGGAAAATGTTTTGAGGACTGGAAATATCGTTGGCATAAGGGTATTACATCTGGAGGAGATTACTTTGGAGGCGACAAAATAAATAGTTATGCATAATTAACTATTTAAGTTTTTATTTACAATTTCCTGCTACTTTTCTACTTCGTAGATTTACCCAAATACCTCAGTGCGTATAAATATATTTACATATATATAACATAAATATGTTGTTTTGCTAGTGAACTGCTTCGGTATTCATTTAATTATAAACAGCTATGCAATTGTCTCTTACATTTATGGAATTTCTGAAAATAACTAATAGCTAATTTTAGGGACAGAACAAGGAAAATAGTCTAGAGCAGAGTTTTCAGGAACAGAGTTCTCCATGGATTGATTTCATTGTGAGAGTCCCTTCTTTAATCATATGATTTATATGTGTATGCACTCTTTTAATATAATTTAATTATTTTTATAATTTATTACAATTTAATTTAATTTAATATAATTCACGGACTACAATGTTATTTACATAACAACATGCGCTCCCATATTGTGTCACACGTAGTCCTGCTGTACGCACTGGCTTTTGTTCTCTGTACCTCTACCTCTACCTCTCACATTCAAACTTCAACTCCTCTCAATTTTCAAACCCTTTAATTCAAACCGAGCTCACGTACATTGACGATTTCACAGTTTCAAATTGCGTACAATGTTGCATTGCATCCACGAAACGCATGCAAACGAACAACAACAACGACTGCAAGGTAGCAAAAAGCGTTTAATCCTTACAATCACTTAGTGAAAGCAAATCAAGTTGCATTGACGTTTCGACGTTGCTGATTACTTGAGAAACGAACGCTTTCATTGCACGGGAACAAATGCGCAGCTCGAAGATTGACTGAGTTTACGTGGAACGGCTACGTTTGCAGGCAATTTCCACGTTGCGAACACCGTTGTTGGCAGGCAGTGATTGTTGTTGGCATAACAATGCCAGTCTGCTCGTTCGATTAGCTGTAATTTCTGAAGAGTAGCACTTGTAGACGCCACTTTAACTGTCGAGGATAATGCGAACGTCAAGGAGCTCAGTGCTTGACACCCGGAAGCGTTGTTGCGCAGCTCCATTTTTTTTAATAATAATACTAATATTGGTAGAAATGTTTTTCAATTATTATAAAAAATTAATTGAAAAATGCCAGCAAAGCTCAGCAGCTTTTACGCAATTAAATTCAATCAGTATTTGATTGCAGAAACACATACTTATAAACATGCACTAGATTTCTATATGAAATTTCTTAATTATAAGGCAATTGTTTTAGCATTACGATTTCATTATAAAATGCTTAAATCCGCTTAATTCTAAACGATCGACTTAAATAAAACAAAAAATTGCTCACATTTTGTGTTTTTTTTCTTTTATGCAGCTAACAACAACCGAAATGTTCACCAAGGTTGCCATACCATCTGCATTACCCTTGCGGTATTTCTTTCCATTCGCTCTACTCGTATTCGTCGCGTCGCCAGCTACACCAGCTAAAATACCGATAGCAGAGAATGACGGGGCTGGGCTGCGAGGTCAAGCCGTCATTGATGCGGTGCCCCTGGCAGGTAAGCGCCGCTGATTCGATGGCATTCAGTTAATCCAATTAAGTGATTTAGAAGTGATTTTGAAATGATTTATTGCGATTAAATATTTATGGAATTTGTTTTGCGTTGAGTCAACGATTGCATGGTGAGAGTAGGTGATGGACAAATTTCGAGAAAGCGTTAGTGTGTGTTGAGAAAAAATGCGTGAGGAATTAATGAAATATTTCGCAGATTACGGTTTAAATTAATTAAATATTTGCATTTATATCATCAATTTCTGGTTTGCTCTAATTATTTTCCTTTCTCTTGTAATGAAAAAATTATGTCATTAGAAATAAAAAAAATCTGCAATAATTGATTTCATTGAGCAGAAAGTATTTGTATTGCCACCCAACGAGAAGCAGAAGAAAAGGCTTTTCATTACATTTGTGCTGTGGTATCAGTGAAGCGTGTAATCGCTCAAATGTGGAGCATTTCTTTAAAAACTAATTATTTGAAAATGGTTGTTAACAATGTTCTTAGTTTCTACATAAATTTGGGAAGCCGATTGTGTCGTGAAAAAGCATTCTCGTGATGACTATTCGTCTTATAGTAACAATGTTAAGATTTTTCTACTCTTGTAACATGTTGATAGCCGACTATTTGATGCCTGAAATTGTAGCTCGTTATCTCGGCGACATTTGGTTTCAACAAGACGGCACCACTTGCCACACATGGCATCAATGAATGGATTTATTGAGAGAACTCTTCAGTGAGCAGATAATTTAACGTTTTGGGAAAGTCGATTAGTCACCAAGGTCGTATGATATCACACTGACAGACTTTTTCCTGTGGGAATGTGTAAAGTGTAAAGTCTATACGGTTTTGTTCCGTGCCAATCTCCAGTTGCCAGTCAAAATGCTCGAACGAGCCATCGAAATTTTGATTCAAGGAATGGGCCATCAGAGATGTAGCCGCGGCATGTTTTTTCTTTAAATTAGTAGGGAACCTCAAAATGGATCACCCTTTAAGTGAGTCACCTTGATGAAGCCTTGAGAACATTTTGCCATATCAATTGTATCTTGTCTGGGTTAAAAAAATATATATAAACCTTTTATGTGGCTTAGCGCTGAATTAGAACGAAATTGGCCTAAGCCTCATAAACCTATTGTAATGAATTACGACCCCCTGGTTGACGTTTTCCACATCAATTCAATAAGTTAAATTTAGCCTCTTCGGTCGGGTTAATATCACATATTTCACTTAAAGACGTTTTTAATATAATTTAAGCTGTCGCGAACTAAAATATAGCAATAAAACTAAGTCTATGTTTATGGATTTAAATATAAGTCAAGAAGATACCAAATTTGATGGTATTTTTCACGATTTCATAGGGTAGTGGATGTCTAACAGTAACAGGCTTTCATTTTTCTGTAAAGTTTTGCCAGCACCTGAAGGAATTTTGCCGGTTTTTATGGATCTAATGAACGAAGAAGACGGTCTTTTATTGGAAACTGCTCACTAATTTGTATTATTGGGAAGCCTTTCGCTATATTTTTGGACGGTTACCATCCTGATCGGAGAGCTTTCAGTTAGAATTCCTACAACAATTTAAATGTGGCCAAAAAGCGAAGAGTTCACTAGACCTCCTACGATTTACTCTGGGTCAGAAACACATTGCAAATGCAGAACTGTTGGTATCTGACCAATGCTTGCAGAGCTGATCTGAGGCCCCACAGTCCAGTAGTGAACCACAAGACGCCAACGAACTCCTACACGTTTACATTTCGCAGTTATTAAGACTAAGCATTTGTCCTAGCAAGCTCACCAGCCTTACAGTTTCGTGCAATTCCAATGTGGCCGATGGTAGAAGTAAGGATTCTATACATCCTCTCACTTCGTCGCTCTTTCTTTACTTCAACAAATACCCAAAAAATAATTAAAATTGTTTCAGCTAAGCAGAATACGAAACTAAAATAATAAAATAAATGGAGCTTTAGATGTCTATCAACGTCGTAGTTGACGTCGAAGCAGAAGGTTTATCTATCAAAAATGCTAAAAGTTTCTACGGAGGCGCAGCTCTCTGACGCTGGAGAAGTACGCAACTCTTGGCTTGCCGTTATGTCCCCTTGTGTTTTATAGCGGACTTCACTCTGCCTACAGTCAAAAACAGCAACTACCAACACAATTGAGGAATTGCATTTTCCAGTCTCCAAAAAAGAATATGACACGCTCTTCAATGTACTTAGTAATTTAAAAGATTCTTCGCTGAAATACAAATATTTTATTTTCGCTTGAATAGCAACTGTTTTTGCATAAATTTCGAGTGTCGACACTTCAGCGTGCACGGCGAGCAGTTTCCTCACCACTTGTAGCAAGCTTTTAAATCAGTTAAGTTGTATAACGGTTTCTCAACAATTTCAGCGCGTAATAAAATCAACTTGAGCGGCGAAAATTATGCGCGCCGCTTTGCTGCTGAAAATGTACCGTTAATGTTAAAGTCATTAGTGAAAACTGAATTGTCACATCAAACCGTTATGCGAGCTGTCACACTTGAGATGCCATTGTGCGTATCGCAGCCACTACAGCAGCGCGGGCAGTAGACAAGCGAAGATGCTAACGATGCGCGATCTTGCAGCGCCTTCCCTGCGCTCGTGCACATTTCAACTCAATCACTTCGGCAACAACAACAAGTTTCATGCTTGCCAACACTTTCGCTCGCGCCGCTGCTTTTACGGCTGTTTGATGGCGGGTCGCACACACACACACATACGTGCTTGTTCATGCTAACAAAATTATAACGGCAGGAAGCGCGTGCTTCTTTTCACCCAAAACCCTCCCGTCGCACGGCGCTTCTTGATGTCTCACTTTTGCAACATTCAAGTGCAATCCCGCTTCGTGCGGTGGCAGCGGCACCGGCATCACATCTTCAGATTTTATGTCACTGCCGTCAGCAAAATGACACGCCCCACACATTTGACTTGCTTTCGCGCACACATAGCTAGATGTGAAGCGCGTATGTCAACTCTTCGTGGTTATGGCGCAAACACTCCAACAACAACCACAAACACAAGCACTGTCGATGAACAACTTTTGTTTAGTGTGCCATATGTATTCATATGCAAGTGTTGTTGGTAGAGTGTAGCTACAGTTACAATGTCATCTGTCGCCTGTCAGTCGTGTGTCGTTGCGGTCGTCACGTTGTTGTCAGCATGTGTGGCAAGTGTGGCAAAGTGCAACTATTATTTTTGCCACGCATGTTTATTGCTCATGTTGCACATGTTTTGTCAGCGTCAACAACAGCAGCAACAACAACCGCAACTCAACAAGTTGATGGTTTCTTCTTTCTCTTGTGTGCTTCTTCTTCTTCTTTTTCATTTTCAAGCACGAAGAGAATTTATATTTTTACTCAAGTTCACTCTTGGCATCATTACACGAGCAAATTGCCACATATTTCAACACGTTTTGTGCAGTCATTAAAATATTTATATACATCTTCATAGCTTTGCTTCTGAGTTCGCACACACGCCCTATTGGGGTGCGCAGTCAAGAGAAGAAAGTGATTTGTAGCAAAGATTCGTACTTTCTTGGCAGTTTTTAGGTCAAAATATGCTTGAGAGACTTTGAGTGTCCAAAAATAAAAGTTGTTAGTAGTTTGACGGCGTGCCTCAAGAATGGAAGAAGATTTTTTGCTATTCCTAGTTATTATAAGAAAACCATAATAAAGTTTAAAATGATACCTTTTCAGAAAAAACGTTTCGTTTAAACCACGATTTAAGCCAATTCAAAGAATTTCATTAAAATTTTGAGAGGGATCGTCTTGCTCCCCTGTGCCCTTTTGTACTCTTGTAAGTTAATGTTTAATGTACTACAAAACTATTCAAGCTATAATAATAAAAAATTTGTAAAAACTATTTAAAATGTGACACAAAAGGGCTTTATAGAAGCCTAGGTCAAAATGCACTGACCTACTTGTACAATTTCAACCAATTTCGGTACATGCCATTATCTTGACGATCTTATGTTACATTGTGCAAACAGGCCCAATAGGACTACAGCCACGCCTACTTCCCATACGAATAATTCTCCCACTTTTGTACAAAGAGTTTATATCTAAAATTTGTCAAAATCGGATCATATGTGTTCAAGGTCCCATAAATCTAATATGACCACCCCACTGCTTGTTGCTAATTTACTCTGTGAGATATACTATTGCAATTCGGTGAAAGTCACTTTCCGATAATAGTATGTCTGTATGTCAAATATGGGTTGAATCGGATCAATAATTCCATTGGCACCATATAACTAATGAATGATCTTTGAACTTACTGTTGACTTTATAGCGCTTCTATTGGCAAATATGTGAATTATCGTGATAAAATTGAGGAATATCTCCGTAACTAAAAACTGAAACGATTTTCCTAAAAACATTGATTTGTAATTCAGTTAACATATATATTTTCTGTTGATTAAATCAAATCTATATTTATTTTTTGTAGAACGCGCCGCATTCATTCGCTACAATCTGGCTAAGGCAGTGAGTCGTTTTAACTCCACAGATAACAATGCCACCGGCCGCAGTGTCGAACCACGTCTATTTTTGCAACCCAGTGCTTTGCTGAGTCCGACACAATTGCTGGAATTCGAGGTAAGTAGAACAAGTTTCTTGCCTGATATAAAATATTACGCATAAAATTCATTGTCCAGCTTCACCACTTTGCATATATGTACATTAATACCTTTGACAGTCGTACTTATGTAAGTCATTCTGTTCCACTACAAATTTGTACAAGAAAGATGGTTACTTTGGTGCCCCCTGGCGTATACGTAATTTATTGTGCCAATTGAATGCACTAAAGCACTCGCAAATAAGCATCCACGGTCGCTTTTGTATAAGAGGCAGACCTGAGAGGCAGGAAACAAATATTAAAATTTGCATGAAGTAACAAAATGGTTGATTTCAATAACACACACTGCTAAAGGCTTTTATCGTAGACAGAGGTAGGGATTATTGAATGACTTGAATAGTTTGAAAAGCAGCAAAGTTTTGTATATTATTCAATTGCGCACAGTTGGAAAATTTTACTAAAAAGTACTAACTATAAGTGTAATCAGTTGAAGTTAATAAATCACTGACACATTTCAAACTGTCTGCGAAAATAGTGCCGAAACTTTACTAAGTCTACGAAGTTTTTCGCTCACAAAGGCATAATGTGACAGCAGCCCGCTTTGGCTTTAGGCGCCACTAGTAAGTGAAGGGTAACGAAAATTCACAGTCAAAAATATTTACGAAAATAATTGGGAAAGTAGTAAATGGATATTTCTTGTTTTCCTATTATAGGTTTGGCTTTTATATTTTTTTGAATACGTTGGATATATTTATATATTAATATTGGAAGTCGAAAAAAATGTTGGTATATTTATATTGAACTTTAATGAACTAAATATATACCATTTTGGTCGACTACTTATTGCCATATTGTCGCTAGAGACATTATTCCATCAGTGTAAAACTTTTCTGGTTTCTCGGCGGGAGTTCTGCATTGACCGAAACAAATGGTAGTCCAATGGTGCAAGGTCGGGGCTAAGCTTCGCAGCCAAGCTCTCCCAGTCTTTGGCGAGTCATCAAAGATGTGTGTGGTCTAGCGTTGTCCCGATTGAGGACGAAGCCCTTTCTTCAGTCGATTACTTGCTTCCATCTCATCAGTTGTTGACAGCTGGAGCAGCTCATAGCGGGTGATTACTTTCCAATCCTACCAAACACTCAGCATAACCTTTCGAGACGTCAATCCTGGCTTTGCGACCATTTGTTAAGCTTCATCACGCTTGGACCATGATCTTTTTCGCAACTTATTGTCGTATTGGATCCGATTTTCGTCTCCTGTTACCATTTGCTTCAGAATTCGGCCCATTAAATTTTTCCCAGACAATTCATTTGGTACCCAAACGTCGAGCTTCTTTTTGTAGCCAAGTTATTTTAAATGGTTCAAAACCGTTTGATGATGAATGTTAAGTCCCTTAGCGATGTCATGACTGCTGGGACGGTCCTGGTCAATCTTTTCCATAATTTCATCGACTTTTTCAACGATATTGTTGTGCTACTCGAGCTGATACAGCATCGTCTCCGTAAACTCCACAATTTTGATTTTGTGGCTATGCCACCCAAGCCCTTTTTTATAAAAAAAATTCAAAATATAGCGAATTTCTTCATTATTTTCACTCATTTTTGTAAAAGCTGTGACTTTTTTTCAACTTTCCTGAACTAAATTTTTTCTTGGTTAACGAAACATAAGATACAAATAATTTAAAATTTAAGCAGAAGTGTATGAAGAAATCCCTCTTAAAATGCAAAATATTCCTCCATGAAATTTGTATTCCTTCTAAGAAATGTATATTGGTTTTCAACACTGCCGCTGACCATAAAACGGAGGCAATTTGCTTGTCAATTTAGAAAATTGACCATTATGCGCCTAAATGTTGTGCGCAAAAAACGAAATTTATGCAACACCTTTTCAACTGCTTCACACGCATGCTTCTCTGCACGTGTATGTGTGTGAGAGTGATATGCACGAAAAAGCAATTTACTTTCTTCTGTTAGTATATATGCATGCATGTGTGTTGACACTTTCTACGACAGTTTTCTAAAATAAAATGCTTTCTTCAAAACTAATCTTTGACCAATTCTCGAATAACACACTAACACACACACATGTGCACGTATTTGTACGTACTATTTGTGTAGTTGTTGCGTTAACATACTTATGTACATTTGTTGCTGGCTGTGTTGTGTCAAACATTGTCGTGGGCGTATGCGCCTTGGATTACACACAGAATACCAAATCAACCAGGCTGACACACACACACACATACACCTACGTACATACAGTGAGTTCGCCCCAGAAATGTCGCCACGAGCAAGACGCTTAACGTAAGGATACAATTTCACTCAGCGGCTGGCATGCGGCTCTGTCTCCCGGAGACACGTGCAGATAAGCAAAGGCGCCTGACGCAAAACACACTCACACACACACACAAGCACACAAGCCTAAAGCATTGACGCACAAAATTTACATGATGTAGCTACAAGTTATACAAGTTGTATGACAACATCGCCGAAGGAGCGGCCGCCCAAGGGTGCAGACAGGAATCGGTGGCAAACTAAACCAGGCAAGGGGCGGGAAGTGAGGACAGAATTAGCAAAAAGGATATCTCCACATCCTTCGGCCATCATAAAGTTATTGGGCAGCGAGCGCTTGGGTAGAGTCATAAAAGGCTAGACACATAAAATATTGTACGGCGAGCGTGGTCAAGCGCAGTACGAAAGCAAGAGAAAAAGTGCAACCAAAATGTCATAAAAAATGTGCGTGAATTTGCCAAAGCAACACGCTGGTGTGGGAGCACTTTAATTTCCCGTTGCTTTCATAAAATTCACACTTGACCTAAAATTTAAATATTTTTTACATTTAGCGGGCGAAACTCCCATAGGCCTCATATACATACGCATACACGCTTAAACGGCGAAAGAGAGCGCTCATAACGAAAGTGTCAGACTTCGCAGTGGTCAGTGTTGTAAAGTGGAGTTTTAAAGCTCTTGATTGCAGAGTTTCGGTTGATTTGCTGGCCTTCCAGGGTAGAGCACGGTTGCACATTTAAAGTCACTGTAATCTGTTTGGTGTAAAATATAATAAACGACAATCCACAATGACTTCTTACAATGAATTTTTACCAGCGCCACCACTTAAGCTCTCGAAAATTTGTTGTAGCAAACGAGGAAAATAGCAGAAACAATAAAATGCCGTTATTATCACAGCAGTAGGGAGTGGGATGTAGTTAGCGCTGCTGCAAAGCTGCAAATAAATAATTCACTTAGATAGCAATCAGTTTGCTTTGTAATTGTAGCAAATATTCGCAAAATAATTGCTCTTCTGAAGAAAGTTGCAACAAATAATTTAAATAAAAATTCACACAATGAAAGATTCGAAAAGAAAAGCAAAACTTATTGGATAAAGAGCAGATAAGGGAGGAAATAAATTTAATTTAGAATGCCGTAGGGCTGAATGTAGCGTGTGCTTTATTGAAAGGAGCCTTGTGATTTCGTTCAATAAAGTTAATTAAGAAATATGGGCGAAAGTTTGCATATGAATTTAGCAAAGAAACAAAATTTATTTGTTTATTTTTTTCACAGGAGATGTTGCTTTCAGGGAAATATTGTAAGAAAACAAACAGAAGGTACTCTGTTATTAAAGTTTAATTAAAGTTTACAGGAAAGTCTGCTAAAAGAGCTGATTATTACTCTCAGTTGTGTTCTAAGTTAAAATGAGCTTCAAGTAATCAATACTTTGTGGAAGTATAGTTCTTTTATGTTCATTAAAGTGAAAGAGAAACATTTAATTAGAATTGTCGACATCGCATATAGTCGTGAACGGAACATTTCTTTATTTGAAAAACTGTCTTTTATGGTGTTTGTCTTTTATATTTCGGGATTAGAGAACAAAAACAAATAAAGGGGCTTTCAATAGGGACGCTATAAAAGTAGGCCGATAAGGACAACAACAACCCTATATTTCTCTCACTCTTTTGACATTCTCTTCAGTAAGATTTGCCATTTTATCATGGAAAGATATACAATCCAACAACGAGTCGAAATGATTAAAATTTACAACAGAAATTCGGAGTCAGTGGCCTCAACTTTAAGAGTTATTTATCATCGAAACTCGCTTTATTATTTTTCAAAATATTCTCCATTTAGATCAATACATTTTTGAATGAGGTTGAACTAATTGTCGCAGTTGTTTTGATACTGATTGAAGTGCTCCCTACCCAAAAACGCTAACCTTTTAGTTTATTTGCTACGTACGCGAATAAAAAGAAGTCATTTGGGGCCATGTCAAGACTACGTGGTGGGTGATGAGTCATAGAATAGACTTTTGCTCTGAAATGCAATTGTTTGAGTCGATGTGTGAGAGTTCGCTTTGTAGTGTTGAAGATTGATCTGTCTGCTTCGTGCGTGAACAACTTTTGTTGGATTCGGCTCATCTGGAAACACCAATACAATCGACTGCTGTTCTCGCGTTTTATCACGAATCATCACCTATCACAATGTCAAAGACGTGTCTCGAAGCACCGCTATCACATTCCTTAACATTTATCTCCACCAAATCTACACGCACCTTTTTTGAACGATTAACAAATTTCGTGGGATCCAACGTGAACAACTTTTTTGTATAATCAAATGATCATTCATAGATCACATGAGGAGCCTGCAATATCAGTTGCGCAAGATAAACACTGGTTCTGGTTGTGGCTTCATCGCCAAAAAATGAGAGAAGTTGCAATGTTGCTCAGTCAATTCGAGTCAAAATGTTGTAAAAAATAATTTCGCGAACATGTTCACGATTTAATTACATTTTTTAGCTAAGATGAATGTTTTAAGCTACTGTAAACAACAAATGTCACTCGTGAGCCCAAACGTGCTGAGTATGTATAATAAAAAAAATGTGAAACTAGTATAAAATGTAATTTACGTATGACGTCACATATCAACATTATTTCTATACGACGACAATTTGAAGGGCAAAATCTGTGTTTCATTAGAAATAGATAGCTCAAGCCTCCAAAGTAGTTTATGAAAAGCTAACAGTACATACTATACCTAATATTATTGAAGGCTATTAGTTCATACTTTCTCCTAAGCAAAGCTTAAAAAAATTATAAACTCATATTATTAATGCCACAAAGCAGTTTGATGCTAAAAATAGATACTTCCATATAGTACCTTCACGTATTATTTGCACCGCATCCCCCTCGACACTTTTCGAAAAAAATTCTGAAGCTGCTGCTAAAAATAGAAAATGTAGCCTAGAAGTATCAGCCTTTAATGTATAATATACTTTCTTAAAAAAGCGCTTACTTAGCTATTCCGTCAAACACACATACATATGTGTATATATATACAACATCCTATTGAAATCTTTTAAGAGGCGACGCGACTGCATTAGGCTGATTACCAGTTGCATTTGCTTAAGCCACGGCAGCGGTGTTGTTTTCCGCCGTCAATCCTTATCGCCACGCTTCATCACTCACCGAAGGCAACTGAGCACTGGAGACGTTATGCTTCATTAACAATAGAAGTGATGTGAGCAGAGCGCTCAGTCAATGAAAGTGCTATCATTTAAAATAAGAGGCAGGAATGTATGGGTATGTGTGTATGTGCATGGAAGCTATAGGAAAAATGCCGTCAGCGCAGCGCAATAGTCTGTCGGCGGCAGCATGAAGCGAACTTTAAGGCGTCAATTCTTAGTATCAACACGCTGGGCGTTAGGCATTGTCGCGCTTAGGTGTTGCCTCTTTGTGCCTCTTTCTCACCTTCGTACTAAATCGACTTCTGCTCTGATTTCTCTTCATCTGCTTTATTCTCGATATTTCCTCCTCCAAGCCTGTGTGTGGACTACTTGCCTTCGTTTCTTTTTGTTCTTGGCTACTCTTGCGTAAGATTGTTTTGCCACATCGCCCACTATCGTCTCACACTCGGTGTGCGAACGCTACGATGTGGTTGTGTGCGTGTCTAATATAAGTAGGTTTGCCGGTGTGCTCCAACAATGTACTTGCGGCGTTGGTAGTCTTCGAAAAAATCCCCAAATGAATTGCACAAGACAGCCAACGGTAAGAATAATAATTTCAAAAAAGAAAAGACTCTATATACATATGTATGTATAGTATCAGTATGTATGTCTACTTTGAAGAAAGAGAACAAAAACAAAATACATTTTTGTGCAATCGAGGAGTTTCTCAAGAACATTCATATAGGCGCTTCGAGCCTGCTGAAACAGTACTTCGTCGAAAAAGCTGGTGAAAAAAATCGGAATCGCTTAAAAATGCTGATATGGAGTTTCAATTTTGTTTGGCACGAAAATTTTGAAAGATGGTAATTTTTTTGAATGATGGTAATCTTGTTAACTTTTTTGGTTCTGTTTTGTTCAAGATTATAAAAGCGCTTGCCGTGTGTTATATTATCTTACTTTTGCCTCTTTTTGGAAAATTATACGACAATGTGCTATATTTCGAAAAAACATAGCTTAACTTTACATATTTTATATAAAAATACTTAAGAATCATAGATTCAGAGTTTTAAAAATAACTGTGGATGTTGCAAGTGAACAATTTACCGTTGTTTGGAACGGTGCTCTATTTATCTATCGTTCTATTTGTTAATAAATTATTAAAAAAGTGCTCACATCTCCGAATTACCTTATCAGGCATCAACATAACCTCAAAACCATATTTTTCACTCAGGCACATGCAAATTCGCTCAATGCAGCAAAAGTAAGTGCACATTATAGCCAACGACTCGGTTGAGTAAAGCTTGTGTAGCGAAGCGACCAATGTTGGCGAAAATCAATGTTGCATAACTGATTACTCGTACCGCCAGCCACGGGCTCTTTCACCGTGGCGCACACTTCAATGTCTGGCAATAGCTTTTCAATTTCGCTAAAAAGCATTGGCACACCGTCAGATTGGTAGACTGACGCGCCAACACACACACCGCCCAGCGTCGTGTGTCTGCATGCATTTACACCTTCGGTGGTTCCGGTTCCCAGCAGAGTTCGCTTTCAAAATATGTATTAGAGTGTGTGGCACTTAAGTGCGTCTTCTACATCTTTACTCCATTTAACGCTTAGTCGGCGAGGCATTCATCCCTTTAGCCGGCTGTCTTCGTAAGCTGTCGAGTATTTGTTGCTCTTCTGCATTTTTAATCTTTATAAATTTTCCCATGCAACCCATTTCGGTGCTTTTCATTTAGGATATTTGGGATTTGATTTTTGCTGCTGCGTGCTGGCGCGTGCATACGAATGTATATGTGTATATTTGTAATGCCTGAAATAATTTTATTTCCTCTGCTCCCCACCTCACTCACCCGTCGATGGCTTCACTCACACATTTTTAGCTCTTTTTTGCTGGTTCTGCTTTTTTTTCTCAGGTTAAGGTGTGAACGGTTGCTTTTGATATTTTTGGTACATACGTGCCGCCATTACCGTTTTTGTGATTTTTTACGCGTGTGAATGAAAAATTGCGCCTTAACGAGACACATTTTTCATTTCGCTCAAATTGACAGTGAACTCAAGAGCCGACTGAAGATTTTGAAAGGAACAGTTTGAAAATTGTTATTTTCCCTTAATTGTTTGACTTAGTTAGTGCGAAGCTCGAATGCGAAGAAAATTTTTACCATGGAGAGAGTTAACAAGCATATGGGCTGATCACTTGAGCGGGTGATATATATGCATATAAGGGTCCATGGCGAATTTGGTTGAGAGTGTAATATTAAGTAGAACTATATTGTCGAGTTTCTTTAACAATTTTATATTTTTACTCGAAACGTTAGACCTTTGTCTTAGTGTAAGGCCTTATGAGTAGAGTACAGAAAACATAAGGAAAGTGCAGTAGAGTTGAGTTAAGTTGTAATTCGATTTCATCCATGACTTGTAACACTGAGGATGTTGTACCCCTCCTCGAAAACCTTAACAAGAATTCAAGAAATCCTTGAACTTCAAATCAGTGAACGAATTCTATGTGTTAAATTAAAAAAATATAAACAGCTTGAGTATTTATATCTACAACATCTAACATAAAAAAAGTTTTGCTCTGACCCCACTGTTTTGTTTACCATAATTCCCTAGCAGAAAAAAAATATTTGCTGAAGCGGTTAACAAGAAAAATGCACATAGAACGGCGTAGAGTGTTCTTACCAGGCCAGTAACCAAGAAAAAATGCGGAAAAATTAAACAGGAACAGTAAAACAACACCAACACACTTAGCAAGACAAATATGAAACTGTTGAAGAAAAATGCGAATTGCTTGAAATTCTCGTTACGTACTTGCAACATTCGAGCTAAGCTGGCTGAGCAAATAGCAATAACAACATAGCAACACCAATAACAACAGCAACAAACAGAGCAGTGAGTGGCAGAGGAGCAATGGTTTGAGGGCCGACGCTGCTCGTAGCAATGCGTCCGCGTTAGTTGAGCGAATGAACACATTAAGTGGGAAATATGCCAGGAATTTGAGGCATGTAGCACATGCTACACTTTCGCCGCTTGCGCTGTTGCACTGCAACCAAGCGACATGGCAGGGAGAAAAGGTTTAAAAACTAATTTGCAAGGCGTACAATTGTTAAGTGTTTGAAGGCCTTGCTGCGAACTTCAATGGGGTGCAGTAGGTCTATGGGTATATGTGTATGTGGTGTGTACATATATGTGCTTTGTACACTTGACTGGTAAGCAGCTTGTATTAGATTAAATTACTTAATCATCTTGTGGTATTGTTTTTTCGGTGATATTTTTGTTGTTGTTATATGGCCGCAGATATTGTTTGTTTAGGTTACATTAGCCAAGGAAAAAATAAGGTTTTACAACTGATACCAGTGGATAGTAAGACTTTGAAAATTTTGGAAGTCAAAAATGTCAAGTAATGTGGAATTCCCTATCACAAAACAACAAGCCTTTCTAAATTTCAAGATCACGGTAAGTTCGAATTTATAAATTTTGAAATTTCGGAGTTTAGAAATTTTATTCGGGATTCGGAAATTATTAGTTATTGGGGCACGATACTATAGTACACTGTATTTAATATGTATGGCTGATTTTTCAGTTCAAGCAGTTATATTAAAAACATAATTTAATTAAATAGTTATGTTTGGAACCACTTTTATTGGAAACACTCTCTACTTTTGTGGCTGGGTCTGATCTAAACATCGCCTAGGGTTTCTTCTAAATACATACGCATTTATATGTGTTTGTTTGTGTTTTCCTTCGCGCGGTTTTTTGCTTGTGGCTTCAGGAAGTGTGAAACTGTAAATAAATTGTTGACGCATATTATTTGCTCACGACTTTTGTTGTTGTTGGTAATAAATGTCGCATAAATGTTAGACTTGAGAAACAAGAAAAATCAGAGAACATTTAATATGTTCATAATATATTTTTTTTATATTCTTGCAATATTTTGTAGTTTTGTTCACCTAACGGTTGTATGTACTATCCAGAACCAAGCAAGATAGATATAAGTACATATATATGTGATCAAGATGGTTTGAGATACGGGTGACTGTTTGTCTCTCCGTCCGCTCAAGCTGTAATTAAGATATAAAACTCTGATTTGGTACATGCTATCACTGTAGCAAGGGCACCTGGGGGCAAAAAATTTTGAAAAGTGGTTGTGGCTCCACCCTAAAATAGGTTTAATGGTTCTATCTCCTAAATCACTAAAGCTAAAACCACCAAATTTGCTCAGCACAAATATTATAAGAATTCCTACCGACAATGCCAAAATAAATGAAATCGGATGGTAACCCCTCTCACTCCCCATATAGTAAAAGCGCGACAAATAATGGTTGACAAGGCTTCAATGGTCCAAACTTCACGATGGGTGTGGCACCGCCCACTTTTCAATGAAAACACATATTTCGAGACCCTTCAGACCTATTTCAACCAAATTGGGTATGTGGCATTCCTCTAATATTCTTATTATATTATATAGTGAATATGGACGAAATCGGCCTGCAGCATCGCCTATATCCCATAAAACAAAATTTTAAAATTCATTTAATTCTTCGGATCGATACTTGCCACATCTTGAAGGAATTTTTGTTTTCTGACATTTGCTTCCACTGCTGAGATACTGAGGCTTTTTGCTGGAATCTCTGTGAGATCGTCTATTTTTTCGTTGTTTTACATCTCAAACAATAAGCAAATACGACAGCAGCACAAAATTAATTAAATGATTAAATCAACTCCAAAAAATCAAAAAAAAATCTAATACTGGAGAATACCGTCACAAAAATATTTCCACATATGTACATAGTATACATTGAGAAAGTGTGCCAAGGCAACTAGTATATATTTTTGAAATATAAAATATATTACCGAATTCAGCATTCAAAGCATAAACTCTTAGTCATTTCTGCTGCAACCATTACTCAGAAATCAAAGAGAGGGCAGATATTCTTCTCAGCTACTCAAGCAACGGTTCTTGTTGCTTCTCTCACTGTGATATGTCGGCATTTGTGCCTTATAGCGCTGGTATTTATCATTACCTAACTGTTGCCAACAATGATTACAACACAGCAAGTGCACGAACACTCGCAGCTACTCGTCCTTTGTGAATTTATGGATGCCAGCGAGCAACTGCAGCAATTTTTATTATTTCCTGATGTTGATAACGTTTTCTGATGCTCTTGCGTCATTTATGCTGTGCGATAAATTCTCATAAGAAGTGCTTGCTGTGGTTGTTGCCTTTATAACTGTTGCCAAGTTGAATGCAGTGAGCGCTCATACAACCTACATATAAATAAATAGCAAAATACAAATAAAATATTAAGTAAAGTCTGTTGATATTGTTGCTTTGACTGTAAACGCTGCTTCTTCCTTTTTTGGTATGATAGAGCTTGTGAAAATTTTTAATTGTCTTTAGTCAGCGATTTTTTGTGACACTTCTGGTAATTAATATGTCAAGTTGATAAATTTCCACTTCGCCGATGTTGTGGTTGGAGTATAAGCAAGCTTAAGAACACTATTTTTATACTCTCGCAACAAAGTTGCTAAGGAGAGTATTATAGTTTTGTTCACATAACGGTTGTTTGTAAGTCCTAAAACTAAAAGAGTCAGATATAGGGTTATATATACCAAAGTGATCAGGGTGACGAGTAGAGTTGAAATCCGGATGTCTGTCTGTCCGTCCGTGCAAGCTGTAACTTGAGTAAAAATTGAGATATCATGATGAAACTTGGTGCACGTATTTCTCGGCTCCATAAGAAGGTTAAGTTCGAAGAAGGGCAAAATCGGCACCCTGCCACGCCCACAAAATGGCGGAAACCGAAAACCTATAAAGTGTCATAACTAAGCCATAAATAAAGATATTAAAGTGAAATTTGGCACAAAGGATCGCATTAGGGAGGGGCATATTTGGACGTAATTTTTTTGGAAAAGTGGGCGTGGCCCCGCCCCCTACTAAGTTTTTTGTACTTATCTCGGAAACTATTATAGCTATGTCAACCAAATTCTATAGAGTCGTTCCCTTCAGGCATTTCCTTATACTGTTCAAAAATGGTAGAAATCGGATAATAACCTCGCCCACCTCCCATACAAAGGTTATGTCGAAAATCACTAAAAGTGCGTTAATCGACTAACAAAAAACGTCAGAAACACTAAATTTTACGGAAGAAATGGCAGAAGGAAGCTGCACCCAGGCTTTTTTTTTTAATTTAAAATGGGCGTGGCGTCGCCCACTTATGGACCAAAAACCATATCTCGGGAACTACTTAACCGATTTCAATGAAATTCGGTATGTAATATTTTCTTAACACCCTGATGATATGTACAAAATATGGGTGAAATCAGTTCACAACCACGCCTTCTTCCAATATATCGCTATTGTTGCGTCAAGCGACTTATACGAATATATGTTCAATTTAAAATGAAAATAAAATATGAAATTAGAATTAATTACTTTTTTTGAAATGCATGTTATATTCGAATTATACTTTCATTGTACTTACCCTAATAATATTAAATATACTTACCTTAATCTATTACTTTAAGTTAACGAAATGAATTATACTTACCTCCTTTTTGTACATACATACATACTAACATTCCAACTGTTTTTTCCCGTTAGATTTAAGATTTAGGCTAAGTCATCTAGTTGCTGAAATAAAGAAATGAATTGTAATTAGACCGCTTTCGAACTCGCACGCGTTTCTATTTTCTCGTCGTCGCAATTTTCGGAACACTTAAATATTCCATGTATGTAGGTACAGGCAATCGGTTTTATTTCTGAGAAGTGAGATATTTAATATAATTAGACAAACACGCATCCCAAAAAAAAATTGTATTCTCAAAAACGCTTGAGAAATTTCATGGCGCCCGAGCAGGGACTAAGTGCGTGAGTCAAAAATTTAATTTAAAAACATACATACATAATGAATAAATAAGTGCACAAAATATTTGTCGTAACCAATTGCCAAAGGTACCCTTTTCGGTTTTCGGATCTTCGGTGTTCACGGTTTAGTGAAAGTGCCAAAAACAACCAATTACAAAAAAGCAAAACGTTGCAATGAACAATAAAAAAATGTTAAATTATTTCGTACAGTAATGAACTAAATTCAGTGAAATCTGGAAAAGAAATAGAAAGATAGTGCAGTGAAAACGTGTAACAAAAATATACATACTCGTACATACGTAAAGTGGAGTGCTATATAACAACTTACCCATATAACTTACCTCAGCCTAAAAGAGCAAAAAACAAAAAAAAAATAGAGAAAGAAGGAGTTATTGTGGAGTGCGTGCACATACATATATACATACAGTAATATAAATACATCGTGTGAGTTGCTAAAAGTTCGTGTGACAATTTCACCTAATACCCAAACCAGTGAAAAATTAAGAAGAAAAGGTGGAACAGTGCAAGGTGAATTTTTCATGCGGTACAGTGGTGGGCGCAAATAAAAGCTCGAAACGTTTTTGCCCTAAAAAAGTAAAATAATAATTGCATTACAGTTTAAAAAAAAAAAAAAATTGTTTTACAGTTTAAAAAAAAAAAAAAAACTGTTTAAAGTGCCGCATGGTGAAGAAACCGTTATAATTAAAAAAAAAAAAAAACACTTTCTAAAACCGTTGTTCTTGAAACCGTTGCTGCCATCCCGTTGCTGCCATCCCGTTGCTGCTGGTATTAAGCCGCTGCCATCGTCATCACCGTTGCTGCCATCCCGTTGCTGCTGGTGCCAAGCCGCTGCTCTTATAGCTCCGTTGCTGCCATCACGTCGCTGCTGCCGACAATCTGCTGCTGCCATCACGTCGCTGCTGCCGTCAATCCGCTGCTGCCATTCCGCCGCTGCTGTCATCACGTCGCTGCTGTTATAACTCCGCTGCTGTCATCCCGTCGCTGCTGCTGTCGTCGTTCCGCTGCTGCTATCCCGTCGTTGCTGCTATAACTACATCGTTGCCATCACGTCGCTGCTGCTGTCATCGCTCCGCTGTTCCTATAATTCCTCGTCCATCCGCTGCTGCTTAAGTCGTCGTGGGAATGAGCTGCCGCTGCATCCTGTGCCAAAGGGACGTAAGCGCCGGCAAACAGCCGACGCACCAGGTAACGAGTGCGAATTATTGAAAGTGGTGCAAACAAAAAACAATAATAATAAAACTGCAAACGCACACTTTCAGTTTTTGGCTCTCCCTTTTCACATTACACGCATATTTATACATATATATACATATATCATTTTCTACATATATTATATATTATACATATACATATACATATTATATACATATATTGAAGTGAATGTGAAGGGATTTTGGGATTGCGGATTTGCCTACATTAAGGTACGACCTTTTTTAAATCGCATAATTTTAAAATTTTAATTCGGTCAGTTTTTTCGCATATTACCTCGGGTTTTCGCAAATTTAATTATTGGACAATATTTTTTCGCGTTAAATTTTCGACTGTGCTAGTGCTCATTTTGCATAACTCATCGGTTTGGCTTTCGTATACTTGGGAATCGATGTTATTCTTTCTCGTTTTCGTAACCGATTCCAAATATATTTGTTGCCAACCTCTATTGCTATTGGTTTGGCTTTCGTATATTTGGGAATCGATATATATATATTTTTTCGTTTTCGTTATCGATTTTTAATATATCTGTTGCCAACCTTTGTAGTTTTTTTTTCGGAAATTCAATTTAAACACGCAAAATGAGCAAGCCAAAGCCAACTATCGCCAACCTCTCCAAGTAAGGAGTTAATCGACTTAAAGTCATTAAAGCGTCAAAGGACGGTGGCAAAAATAGTATTTTGCGAATAAAGACGGGCCTTTTAGAAAAAACCATGTCGTTAGATCCAATTGAATTGGAATGTCGGCTCGACATATTAAATTCACATAGCGAAAAGCTAATGAAATGCCAATCTAAAATTGAAGAGATTGATGAAGACGACATGGCCCGAGGGGAGTTAGAGGACATAATTGTTGAAACGAAATCAATAATTAAAAATATTTTAGCCAAAAATAGAACGTCAATTTTCGAAACATCTTTCGTGGCTTCTCACAGCTCAAGGTTCAATAAAATTAATTTGCCGAAATTCAAGGAGGAATATTTAGAATTTAAAAATTTTATGAGTTTGTTTGAGGGCTTGGTTCATAATGACCCAAATATCCCAGATATAGAAAAATTTAACCATTTGGTAAATTGTCTATCTGGAGAGGCTCTGGGGACAGTTAAAGCGTTTCAGATGTCGGATGAAAATTATCCGAAAGCGTTGGCAAGTCTCAAAAAAGTTTACGATAATAAGTGCTTGATATTTTTCAATACAATATCTAAACTTTTTGAGCTGCCAACCATCCCAAAGCCATCCGCGCCTTCATTGCGATCAATGATTGATGAAGTGTCTGCTGTTTATGACTCTTTGCTATCTCTGGGCGATGAGAAGCAAATAACAAACGCCATTATAATACATATAGTTATGACAAAGGTTGACTCTGCCACCCGATCCAAGTGGGAAGAGCAACTTGACTACGATCACTTACCATTATGGAAGGATTGCGAAGCAACTTTAAATAGAAGATTTCAGCAGTTAGCAGCGGAAGGAGCATCTTGTTCGAGGACGAAATCCGGAGCCACAACCAGCATGAGCCACATGAAACAGCCACACATGGACAGGACAAAATCAGCTTTAGTTTCTGCAGAGGCAAAGCAGCCAACTTGTCAAAAATGCAAGTCAAAGGAACATCCTTTAACTGCCTGCCCCACTTTCAAGGCGCTTCCGGTACAACAGAGGTTCGAGTTTGTGAAATCGTTGCCCTTATGCATAAATTGCTTGCGTAAGGGGCATACTGTATCCAAGCGCAGAGCGGATCGATGTCGTGTATGCAACCGATCGCATCACACATTGTACCCGGTTTCCTTCCCCGCTGCATCTCATCCGCAACCATCAACCACACATGCCATGCATACAGCGAGTATGCCGGATCGGGTAATGTTGGCGACAGCTGCTATTCAAGTGAGGACCAGTTATGGTGAATACCTGCCTGCGAGAGCGTTACTGGACTCAGGCTCCCAAGTCAACTTTATGACGGAGGACTTGGCACAAAAGTTGCGGATTCGTCGCCAACACAAAACGTTAAACATAATAGGAATTGGAAATTCCAATACGAAAGTGGGGACAAAATTAAGCGCGTTTGTTAAGTCGCGGGTAAATAATTACGAGTTTTCGGCGGAATTCTGGATAATGCGTTGCATTTCGGCTAATCATCCAGACCATAACATAAATGTTAATGGCTGGAAAATTCCGCACAATATTAAATTGGCGGATCCAGAATTCCATAAATCAAAAAAGATTGATATATTATTGGGTGCAGAAACCTTTTTCGATTTGTTAGCGGTTGGCCAAATTAAAAGTGGTCCTAATCAACCAACGCTACAGAAAACCCTTTTAGGGTGGGTTGTGTCTGGCAAATATGCCAGCAATCTAAGTCCTCCTCCTTCTGCAACTAGCACATTATGCCAATCTGAAGATGACTTAACGTCAATTAATTCGGTGGTCCAAAAGTTTTGGGCTTTAGAAGAATTACCTTCAGAAACTGGCATCAAATTCACACAAGAGCAAAAAGAGTGTGAAAAATTTTTCGTGAAAACAACTCAAGTATTGCCTTCAGGACGGCTTCAAGTTAGAATGCCCTTTAAAGCTGACCGTAAGTTACTCGGTCACTCATATGAAACCGCAGTTCGGCGATTTCAGGCCCTGGAGAGAAGGACATTAAAAGATCCAGAACTTCGCAAAATGTATCTGGACTTTATGAATGAATATAGAGCATTGGGTCACATGAGATCAACGAACAATAAGATCCCGAGTGAGCTACACTACTTCATTCCGCATCAATGCGTTTTAAGACCCGAAAGCACAACAACCAAATTACGTGTTGTTTTTGACGCTTCGAGTCGTACTTCATCTCAAATTTCATTAAATGAACTTTTGATGGTAGGCCCAACCATCCAAAAAGAATTGTACTCAACTCTTCTTCGCTTTCGTCTACACAAGTACGCTTTAACGGCAGACATTACTAAAATGTACCGCCAAATAATGGTGCACGAAAAAGACAGAAATTGTCAGCTTATTGTGTGGAGAAAGCATCCTCTCAGAGCATATTCAAATTTTTCGACTTAACACCGTTACTTATGGCACTGCGCCTGCACCATTTCTCGCAACACGGTGTTTACAAATGCTCAGCGATGCTAATACAACTAAATACCCACTCGGTTCATTGGCCATTAAAAGAGACTTTTATGTTGATGACTTATTAACAGGATCTGAAAATTTTGAGTGTCTAGATCTTATAAGAAGTGAAGTAATTAAAATATTAAACTCGGCAGGATTCACCTTAACGAAGTAGTTTTCGAACCACTCTAAATTTTTCGACAGTGATTGCACTGAAAAGTCATTAAGCTTCAATGACAAAAATTCAACTAAAACACTAGGAATCCATTGGTTGCCGAAAGAGGATTTGTTTCGATTTGTTTTGGATGCCAACTTTAATGATCTGCGAGCCACTAAACGGAACATATTGTCAATCTCTGCTCGCCTTTTCGATCCTCTTGGATTATTAGCCCCACTAGTTACCAAAGCAAAAATCTTATTGCAAGAGCTTTGGATTCGACTCGTCACTAGCTGGCAGAATTTCAAAGCCAACCTACTGCAGCTCTCGTCAATTAGCATTCATCGGTATGTTAACCTAGAGTCGACTGCTATATGCCAAATCCATGGCTTCTCCGACGCTTCAATAAGAGCGTATGGATGCTGCATATACATACGAAGCCAATCTGCTAGTGGTGTCAAATGTATGCTGCTTACTGCAAAGCCTAGAGTGGCTCCGCTGAAGACCAAGTCTCTTCCGCGTCTTGAGCTCTCGGCAGCACATCTTCTTGCCAAATTATGGTCACGAGTTGCACCAATGTTGAGTCGACGATTTGAGAAAATTACATTTTGGACAGACTCTGAAATTGTATTGCACTGGGTAAAAACACATCCATCTTCATTACAAACCTTTGTCGCAAATAGAGTGTCCGAAATCCAAGAATTGACTGACAAAGTACATTGGCGACATGTGCCAACGAAACAAAATCCTGCGGATCAAGTGTCTCGGGGTTGTAACGTGGACGAATTGAATAATTCGATATGGTTTGGCGGTCCACAGTTCCTCCTAGAAGACCCCGCTTTATGGCCAATTAACGCTCACTTCCAGCTCTCCCCAGAAAACGAAGCCTTAGAGAAGAAGAAAAACGCTTTCGCATTGTCTGCAAATGTGAACGATAACACTATAATGGAGCTGATTGAAAAATTCTCTTCTCATCAAAAGTTGTTTCGTGTGGTCGCATATTTATTATGATGGATCAGACGACCAAAAACGCCTACTGTGGGAAGAGCTCTGACGGCAGACGAATTAAACTTCAGTTTTTTGAAAATTGTCCAGGTGATTCAACATTCTGAGTTTGCGAGCGAAATCCAAAAACTAACTAAAGGCATGACGCTACCCGCCAACTTGCAAAAACTAAACACGTTCTTGCATGAGTACTCGGATACGTCGCTTTCTTTTAAATTAATCCGAGTAGGAGGTCGCCTATTAAATGCACCTCTCCGATACGATGCCAAATTCCCATTATTACTGAATAAAAATTCGCATTTCGTTATCACTTACTTACGGTTCCTGCACTTTCGAAATCACCACGCTGGGGCAAAAGCGCTGGTTGCCCTTCTTCGAGAACGCATATGGCTAATTAATGCCAGAGAAGCTTGCAGTAGAACCGTAAGAAATTGTACACACTGTTTTCATTACAAGCCGAAGTTGCAAACCCAAATAATGGGAAATTTGCCAGTTGAACGACTTCGAGCGTTACGACCCTTTCTGATATGTGGCGTAGATTTTTGTGGTCCCATATATACAACGTTAAAAATACGTGGTCGACCACCCGTAAAGACTTATATAGCAGTTTTCGTTTGCTTCACTTCAAAAGCAGTACATTTGGAACTCGTCTCGGACCTATCTACTAATTCTTTTATTTTCGCCCTCAAAAGGTTCATTGGTCGCCGAGGGATGCCACAGAAAATATTCAGCGACAACGCGACCAACTTTGTCGGCGCCGACCGCAAGCTGCGCGAGCTGAAGGAGGCGTTCCTAGCGCAAGCGCCAGAACTAATGGGGTTCGCAGCCGAAGAAGGATTCAGCTTCGGCTTTATACCACCGCTGGCGCCGCACTTCGGCGGATTATGGGAGGCGGCCGTGAAGTCCGCCAAGCATCTAATCGTTCGCGCACTCGGCAACGCCCTGCTAACGACGGAAGAGCTCTCAACGCTACTGGCCGAAGTGGAGGCCATTTTGAACTCGCGTCCCCTAACACCGTTGAGCCAGGACCCCAACGACGGAGAAGCACTAACTCCAGCACACCTTTTAATCGGTTGTCCCCTGCGAGCACTGCCCCCAGCACAAGTACCAACGGACCCAATTCGTTGCTGCGAGAGATGGCAACTTGTTTGCTGTCTCAAGCAACAGTTTTGGCAACAGTGGTCCAAAATATATCTAACGAGCCTTCAGGAGCGCAACAAATGGCTCCACCCCAAACGCAACCTGCAGCCAGGCGATCTCGTCCTCGTTCACGAAGACAACGTGCCGCCGCAGCAGTGGGTAATCGGCCGCGTCGGCGCAACCGTCGAAGGCCAAGACGGTAAGGTACGAGTGGCAGACGTGGCAACCAAGGCGGGCACCATTAAGCGCCCAATTCATAAACTTGCACTACTGCCCATGGATGTTGAACGATCCTGATCCTGTCAAGGTGGCCGGTGTTGCGTCAAGCGACTTATACGAATATATGTTCAATTTAAAATGAAAATAAAATATGAAATTAGAATTAATTACTTTTTTTGAAATGCATGTTATATTCGAATTATACTTTCATTGTACTTACCCTAATAATATTAAATATACTTACCTTAATCTATTACTTTAAGTTAACGAAATGAATTATACTTACCTCCTTTTTGTACATACATACATACTAACATTCCAACTGTTTTTTCCCGTTAGCTTTAAGATTTAGGCTAAGTCATCTAGTTGCTGAAATAAAGAAATGAATTGTTATTTGACCGCAATCGAGATCGCACGCGTTTCCTTTTTTTTCGCTATTTCGCCGTCGCAATTTTCCGCAAGTCAAGTGTCCGTACAGGCAATCGGTTTTATTTCTGAGAAGTGAGATATTTAAAATAATTAGACAAACACGCATCCCAAAAAAAAATTGTATTCTCAAAAACGCTTGAGAAATTTCAGCTATTTTGAATTCCATCTGATGCCTTCTCTGTATAATACTATATACATTAGGAACCAATGATGATAGCGGCTTAAAACTTTACACAAATACGGTATTTGAAAAATATGTAAATGACTGATAATGAAATCTCGATTATCACTTTATCGTGCGAGAGTATAAAATGTTCGGTGACACCCGAACTTAGCCCTTCCTTGCTTGTTCTTGTATTATTTTTATTGTTTTCATTTTCGTAAATTCAAAGCTAAGCTTAATTGGTCTACTAGGGGTGTCCTTATTTTAATTTAAACAAAATGTAAATATGAAGACGATGGCTTATATTTGCTTAGAGTGTAAGAGCATAAAACTTACATTTAAACTTTTATTTTGTGTTCATTATTCGAATTGAAATTTATCTGAGCATGTACTCAACAGAAGCTCTAAGTGACTATATTACCGGATGCGGATGATTTTTATATTCCTTATTCGTGAGCCAATAACACCCCTTAAATACCCACAATTGCTTTACTTAAACTCCCCACTTTTATTACATTCCTACTCCTCTCACCACAATGCACTCAGCCTTATGCCAGTAAACTAGTTTTGATTATTCGCTAGTGCTAGAGCAAAAATCATCACTTAAGCTTGAAAAAAAATTAAAATCTCTTCAAAAATATTTTTTTTCTACTTATATTTTTTTTAAATGCATTTTTAAGAGATTTTCAAATCAAAACGCAGTAAGCATTTGCTGCTTTATTCACCAAAATTGTTGTCTAACACTCGAATATACTTTTCGAGGGTACTCCAAGCTAAAGTTTGCACACAAAATTGTCCTGAGCGTTTACTTTCGCAGTCGTAATTAAAATATTAACGAATTTTGCTCTCGAAAAGGTAAAAAACTATTCGCACATTCATATATCTAATAGGCAAATACTCGCATACATACATACATACTTGTATATATCCGGCGACTTTGGCCGACCTGCAATTGCAGCAGACATGTCACATAGCACCGTTGGTCACTTGCCACTCAAGCCAGTCCATAAAAGAGTCGGGGAAGAGGAAGCAGAACAAAGCCCGGCTGCACGCCGCCGTGCCAAATGACCTTTGTGCCGAAGCGCAGTTTACCAACTAATTATGAAAATGACTCAACTTAATTGAAACTTTTATGCAGCAGCGGCACACAACGAAAAAGCGAGAGAAAAAACGAAATGAAATGCCAGAAATGTCAAACAAAACAGAGCGAAAGTCTAATTTGAAAGTTGGCAAATGGCATAAAATCGCAAATAGAGAAGTTACTTGATTGACAAGCGGAAGTGAGTAGTTGTTGGTTATTTCATGACTGCAAAAATGCAGCCGGGAGCTGGTGGAGGAAAATAAAAATGCATAAATGTGCTTCGTACTATAGGTGGGGGTGTGTGTCTGTGTGTAGGAATTATTTGAAAAGAGTTTTTATGAGTTCTCTTTTGCTGCTTTGTTGACTGTGTCAATAATATTTGATAAAGTACGCTGCCTTTTTGTTATTATTGCTGCTTGTTTAATTGTTTGATTGCATGTGATTGCTTGGAAATTATTCGAATAAAGTTGGCATGAAATGAAACAAATAAAATTGGTGAGTTTGGTAGACAAGTAGGAAACAGAAAAAAATATTACATAAAAAATATAAGAAAATTAATATACAAGTATAATGTACGCTTACAGAATGTAAGGTACATTCCAGTAGAACCTCTGAAAAAATATAGATTTTGCTCCGTAATTTTTTCTCAAAACTAAAAACGAAACAGTTTTGTTGTTACTGTAGGTGTGCCTGGATCAAAATGCACTGAATAAATTTTAAGTTTTGCTAAAATGGTGGCTTCTAAGAAAAAAATTCTTTTGGAAAAAAATATACACTCAAAAATAGAGGCTCCTTAGCCACGCAGAGATCAGTTTTCGTCCTTAGCGATGCCAAATGGAGTGCCGTTACGTAGTTCATAAGAAGTAGTCAACCTTCAAGATTGAATTTCAATAGGTTCTGCGGCCTCACTATCGACACCTGTTCCAGTAAAGACAGCGCCTGGGCTTAGCTATGTCGGTCATGTTGTCCGATGACCATTTTTGGCAATCTCATCCACCATCTTGTTGCTATCGAATCTTTGGTGACCCAGAGGAAGTGAAATCACTTACTTCTAGCGACACTCTCCCTTCATGCCCTGATTTCCAAGACGCTCCTGGCCGATATGCGATACGTGCCTTGATTGCTGCTTGGTTGCAGTTGTCTGCTAATACATTTGAAGCTTGCTTTTAACTTCGTATAATATTCCCAAATTGTATATATATACATATATATGCAAATCAAAAAATCGATTCTTTGAAATTCACAAGAAAGCCAATTTATATTGGTGATTCGATGAAATACAAATTTAAAGTGGAAGAAATTTTCAAAATTTTTTTTTGGAATGTCTTCAATTTGGAAAATTCTGTTACACAGTTACCAACTATCAAAAACAAATCTCTTAAAAATATTAAACGTTTCAAATACAAACTAAATTAAAATCGATGGCAAATGTCGAAATGTAGGTTCCATATTTTTTTTATTTCTCGGAATTACCCATATTTCTTGAAAAATATTTCTTGCAGTGTTTAAGTTTTTGTGACATTTAATGAAATTATTAAAGAATTCTCTCTTGATAAATTAATTGCTTATTTGCCCATGTGCTGCTTTTAAATGTACCTTTAGCAGAATGAAATGATAACAGCGATCTAATTAACACTTAAAAAGTGTCAGACTTTAAAAAAAGCAAATTGGACGTTATCAGTTGGAAAACCATAATGCAAGCTTCCATTAACATACTTAAATATTTTGAAAGCTATGTACCTCTGTACTTGAGCTTTTGCAAACACGCAAGCAAATTTGCGGCACAACAATGTAAGTGTTTGTGTATGTGTGCTCACGTTCTCATAAATTTCTCCACTTTGCACGTAAATTTCACACTCAAGCAGAAATGAACTTAATTAAAATGCAATAAAGTGTTTATCGTTGGCAATAATGGCTAAAAAAATGTACAAAAATAACAAAAAAATTTCTTTGGCCAAAATGATTCCCGGTAACGTTGTGTTTATGAGCAAAAACTGTGCAACTTGATGAAGAGAAAAGTTATGCTTGCTTATACATTAGGTAAACAGAAGCCAAGTGGAATATATCAAGTGAATAGAGAGTCCTTTGTATAAAATAATAAATCTTACTTGAACGAGGGTCGTCGTTAATACTGTTAATCCCAAATATTGTAAAAGTCTCCAAGCCCGATGTGACGAAAGGGCTTTGTATTTGAATTCTATGATAGAAAGAGCGATAAGTAAGTTAGGGTGAAGATTCGTCATTGAAGTACTACATTACTATACTATTACGAGTAATATTGAAGAAAAGAGCACCCTCTTATTTTATGTCGAATATTGGACCTCTTAAGCCACTTGACCAATTTCAAACTAACTTTTTAAGAAGACTTCTAGGTGTGGTTTGGACTAGAGATAGCCCTGAACAATGCCGTTCTCTCCTCTGCTGACATTTATTTTCACTATATGTTCCGAAAAAGCCGCAGATTTTCAGGATTGTTCTTCAGATTCCGCAACCCATCATTTAACAGGGACCAAAATTAGAGAAAGTTAAAATAAGAAAGTCAAAATGCAAAATAACGTTACATCACTTTTCTTAAGCTTACGGGCTAAGGAAAAACAATAAAATAGAAACCACTCAAATTTAAACAAAATTAGAGTTTTGATTATAAAGTGGTTATATATTGGTTATTATATCTGACAGCGATTTTTGATTTTTTTAATGATTCGGTTTTTGCATTTTAGATGACGAAACACACATACTCGGTCACTCGTTGTACCCAGGACATAAATTCTGTATGTCGGGTGGATTCTGAATAGGTAGAAGTTTTTTCTTGTAGAGAATGAAGAATGAAGTGGTACAAGAGTCACTCTAGAGGCAACTCGAGCTCTTCTTCTGCTACCGGTGGTGGTTTGCCTCCAAGGACGTCATTCATGGGGAACGAGTCAGTGAAAATGTTCATAGCTTGCCTGAAGTTCACTGCGTACGTATGATTCGTAGCAATCGACAGATGTTTTTTTGATGCTTTCTTGATTTTTAAAAAACTTTGAACTGTGTATCAGCTTTCCACGAATTTACGGCCAAACTCTGGAGGTCGGTGCACATGTTAATGAGATTTTGTTGCAAAAAGTGGATTAATTCTACAAGTACGGATTACTCTAATACTCGTATTATAAAAAAAAAAAATATTTTAAATACCTATGTGTATATATGTATGTATGTATGTGTATGACAAGCTCAAATGTCGTCGGCTAATTTCCGCATTCGAAATGAGTTCAGCTGAGTGGCTACGTGTCACGATTAACTGTAGCGAATAATTTCCGCATTTTGATTGAACGCCATCAGTGACACTCGTAGTATATGCTCCATGCACATACATATGTCTGTTATAACATTAAAGATATATATATGTATGTATAAATAAACTGAAGGAAGGCAAGCGATTTGTTGTGCGACACATTTCATGATCGAGATTGAACAGTCGTGAGCTATTTCCCAAGAGCGCCATCAAATTTACTTGCAACACATATCGTTTTCGCTCATTACATTACACTCCAGTTATATTGAACTGTTAACTTTATGAATGAAGTCGTGTCGGTAAATTGTCATTATAATCAGCATGACCTCCTGCTCTTCAGATATGTACGTATGTGTGTAGGTATGTATGTATGATTGCGAGTTTCATTGTAATGCTTGCCTTGCTGATGACCTTTGTGCACTTGCCGTCGTCGTTAAGCTTTCGCAAATGGACAAGCGTTGAAATTAAATGTCAACTCAGCGTCGTCAAGCAGTTAAAGAGACCACAGCGTACTTACATATATATGTACCTACATAGCTACCGAGGTATTACTCGCAACCTGTTCATTTAAGAATTTCATATAATCAGCTTTACTTACTACTTGAGTTATTTGCCGTGAGTTGTTTGCGACGCTTTACACACTTACACACCGGGCCACTTGAGTGGTGCTGCCCCAGTACCCGCCGTGTCTAGGCAAACCATTTACCGGCAATCATTTGCTGCTCGAGCAATCATGCATCCACGCACACATACTTATAACTAGATATACTATAGATGTGTATATTCACACTTTGATGAGTTCGCGCGCGCAATGTGTCAGCAGTTGCTTTCTTGAATTCCAGCATTCCTGCGGCACCAGCACTCGGTGACATCGGCGTTTTCGTGTTTTTCATGGCATCAGCAGTTACTCCACATTCTCTGCGTATCTGCTTCATTTGTGGCAACATCATCATCCTCCTGGTGATGGCTTCATGCTGCAGCACATTGGCGCCTTCGGTAGTTGCGGAAGGCCCTTCACCGCGCCGCAAAAGCTCATTTCGGCACTTGATATCTTTTCATTTTGCTCACCGTCATTATTGTCATCTCGACGTCATCGGCAGCTTCTCCATTGCTACAGCGCCGGAAATGTATCAAATTACGCAGACATTGAGAAATTCCGCTTCCGCTCGATATCTACATGCACACGCAACACGTACACACATATATGTGTGTAAGTATGGCCCTGTGATTTTGATGCTGTTGTTATTGTTACTATTGTCATCGCGCTTCCGTAGTTAATGATACGCCAGCTTCAGTGCTGCCTCCGCTTCGTCGTACATTTGAAGGCGAAAATGCAAGCTTCAGCCATCCCGCACACTGCCTCCTTCTTCCTACGCGACCACTCTCTGCTTTAGCAAGGCTTACTGTTTTATTGCTTGCCGTCAAGCGTCGCATAGCAGGTTGCCATTAAATTGAGAAATTATTCAGCGCTCCTCGCTACCTATGCAACTGTGCCTGTGTGTGAGTATGGGTATGTTTGTGTGTGTGGCATGGCAACGTCTGCCTCGTTTACATCCTCTTCGCTTTCCTGTCTGCGCTGCTTCGCTGCCTTTGTGCGGCAGTGCTCATCTCATAGTTACTCTTAATTGAATTTAATTCTCTGCAATCCCCAGCTACCGTTCAGCAGCCACTTACCTGCCTCGTTTGTTTGTGCGCCTTTGACTGTTAAATGAGCGCGAATTTTGTATTAATGATTTGTTATTCTTCACTTTTGTTCTCAGTGACAACACTTAAGAACACGTGCACAGCGAATAAATATTAAGGACACGGAGATGAGTGTTGTTTGTTTTGACTTACTGTACATTTTATGGATTTAGGTTCACAGGAAAATCAATTATATTCAAAGCATGTGGTGACCTATTAATTTCGGAAGAATTAATTCAAAGGCTCACATAAATCGTATGAAATATATCGAGATATTTTTTTTGGAAACAAATTACATATTCAGTTCAAAAGAACGAAAACCCTAAAATATCTCGGTGTAAGAATGGATAACAAATGAACGTAGTGGGCATGCTGCTAAAGTGTCAGCGAATATAACCATGTCGCTATCAAGACTTATGGAAAATAACGTACTGCTTGCAAATAGAAGAAAACTGTTTATGGACACACCACATTCAGTAATGTTATATGGCAGCGAATGTGGATCGACTCATTAAACAAGAAACATAAACGGAAATTACACGCTAAAGCACTAAGAAAAGCAGCTCTGAGAGTCGCCTTGGCGTATCGTTTTTTTCCGAATCAGCAGTCCTAGAGATAAATGTCTTCATTCCAATAGATCTAATTGCAAAGGATTATGGAAGAGGACGAAATTTATATTTGACCAAAAGACAATACTAAGGCTTTTTAATTTCAATTTTGTACGAGAACTCATTAGTCGAAATATTGTTTCTATTTCTGTATGACTTTCAGTGACATCTATGCCAAATGTCATATTAAAATAATCATTATTTTGAATTATATAAAGGGTAAGTCATTAAAAGAGGATCGAGAACGCGTTGACAAGAAACCACGTCCAGGACGGCCATCAACATCAAGTGGTGATCAACACGTGAATTTGTGCTTAAAAATCGACGGTTAAAAGTCAGAGATCTCGCTGGTATCGTCGGAATATCGGAAGGACCAGTGAAAACCATTTTGAAAGATTATTTGGGCCTAATAAAAGTGAGAGCACGATTGGTTGTAAAATCACTATGCTTTCTGACTAACAGCATATCTTGAAATGTATTATTACAGGCGATGAGTCTTGGAAACAGACGAACAATCGGCCAAATAGCAGGGCAAAGGTGAGCCGAAGCCGAAAAAACCACGTCAAAGTAGTTCAAAAATCAAGATTATAATGACAGTTTTCTTCGATTATCGAGGTGTGGTACACTCCGACATCCTTCCGGCCGGACAAACTGTCAACAAGAAGGGGGAGGGAGACGATGTAGATTTTGAAGAATAAATTAACATTTAGAAAATTTTGAAACATAGATAACAATTTTTTGCTCTGGCACAGTAGTAAACACGACGAGGTAGACTACTCTTTAATACAGATGCTCTCCGGCGAGGGGTATTTCCGAAAATATCTGTACCCCATAGGGAAAACAGAAAATTCTGCATATATTTAAAGAGATGAAGCGGTAAACCATACCTTTTTAAAGTGCTACCAATGGGGACATGCACGGATAATATTCGAAGACATGTTTGAGTAACTCATTACGGAAGATTTAGTTGAGAAAATTGAGAACCAATGATGAAAACTGACATCAAATTGCCTCATATATAGAATATATATAATATGTATAAAACATAAGGAGATGGAACCAGGTGTAAAAAATTCATCTTTGAAACCTGGCGCATCCTCATATATGGTGACAATTTTTAAAGTGTCAATAAAAGAAGTGATTCAATATTAATAGAGAGATGAGTGTAAAAAAAATGGCCCATCTGACATCTGACTCTCCTGGTGGTCTGAAAAAAAATCAAAAGAAATTCTTAATCAGTAAGGATGCTGTTATAGTCCCTACCTCAGGGAATACGAAAAAATTTGTTTGAAAAATGGCGACTGCCTGAAAATAAAAATCATTTTTTACGCTTTTTTTTGAAATTCCTGAATTTTTTTAAAATATTAAAAACAAAATTTTGACACGATGCTTATAAGAACGATAAATCATTATATAAAGAAGGTTCAAACAAAATTTCAAGTAAATCGGTTCTATAGAACTTGAGATAATGCCGGTACCGTGTGGAAAAAAGGTAGTTTCGAGAAAAACGCGTTTAAAAAATTCGATACGGCCGAACCGGGCTAGGTACTGCGTCACTAAAGTAACTGTAGCTCTTAGAATAGTTTTAATTTTAATTTTTAAAAATCCTTTTCAGGATATGTTCTTAAGGGTCTAAACTTTAAATATATGAAAAAAATCGAATTTTTCAAAATAGTAGATTAGAATACCCCGTTAAAAAGAGGTGTTCAGTATTATTTTATGAACCGGATACTATTACTAGTTCAAATTTTAACAATTTATATTTGTCTATATAAGTGCCAACCGCCTAAAATAAATAGCCTTCTTCGGGGATTAGTGAAGAATGTTTTGGAAAAAGTGAATATTAAAGCTGATTTCCTCATATTCGATACCTAGTTAATAAGCCCCGATACTAGCCGACAGCTGAGACAATACTCGAAACAGACACAATAAACCTTAAAGGAAGAGTTCCTTTTATTCAGTATTTGTGGACTAGGGGACGGCATGGTCAACCTTTTTCCATTTCATTTATCAAATTTATTTATTTTAATAAAAATGTTCTCAATTTTTCATAATGTAGCTCTTCACATTTAGTCGAAATGTAACCGGAAAAATCTAGATATTTAAACTCTGTACAATGAAAATAAATTAGTAAAAATAACTTTCCACAACATTCGGCCGCAGTGTCTCTAATGAATATGAAACTGCAAATAAAGGACACTACGATTGCGTATAAACATGTACTCATATATTTATTAGCACTACATGCCTAACATCTATTACACTGAAACTTTGGTGCGCCATGCCGTATACGTAACTAAACGCAATTAACTATAGGGTTCGAGTAGATGGTGCGTAGACGATTTATGCGTTTAACTAACGTGATTTGCGCCACTTCCGCACCCAATAAGTAGGCATTACCTTTAGCAGTTGATTTGTTGTACTTGTCGCCTCCAACAACATATGATCTCATAAATATTCATAACCATGCGTGAGCGAAGCCTTCTCCGGCCAATGGATGCCTGTGAAAGGGTGGATGTATTTGTATATGTAGATATAAGTATGTAATATGGATGCGCATTTCAGCAACACGACTTCAATAATCCAAACCTAGGAAGACACACATAAAATATATTTGTATTTATGTACGTGTATGTGGAATATTTACAGGTATGCAGGTGGGTTGGTGCTTAGAATGTCTATACGCCATTTTCGAATTAATCACTTGCTCATTCCTTAACTAATCTACGCCTGCAGCATTTCATAGAGCAATTTAAGTCTGTGATTTATCACGTTTGTTTAATTAAATCAACTTCAGAAGCGAGCTATATCTAGCTGGCTGAGAAACACTTATTCATTGACGCGTGTGACAAATGCAAATTAGGCAACTTGATTTTCTAACTTCAATTCTACACACTTTTTATATGCATATTAGATTTCTCTGTTCTTCATATACCATTTGAGTATATTTATAACACATATGTATGTATGATTAAATTAAGAAATGCTTTTGTTGTCTTATTATGTCTGCAAAATTTAAGTTAGTTTCTTACTTTGTAATTTGGCGACAAAAACATCAAAAATTTTTCATGACTGTGCTAAAGTGTATGTGTACGTGAATCAAATATATAGTTGTTATTTGTCGGCTCAGCAAAATTTTATAATCATCAACGGCTTTCCAATTCATTGTTTTAGCTTTAGCTTTATTTAAAAAAATTTCTTCTGAATAAAGAATTTTATTTTTATTCGTAGAACATTCCCACCTATCCGGAATTCGGCGAAGATGTATTCTATTGGCTGCGCGATACTCTCGAGGTGACTGAGGATAACTTATACTCACTTTTAAATACTCGCTCTGGAGGGTTTCTATTGTGCACCGAGGATGGTATTTGTTATGACGCACCAAATTTAGGTGCGATCTGCTGCCCTTTCTGAGGAACCCTTTAAGGAGCCAATGAAGGATCTATGGAACCTGGAGGAGAAATGGAAAATGTATGGAAAATGACTTGAAAAATTCACAAATAATATAAATAATGCAAAAGAAAATTGTTAAATTAAAATGTATATTAAAAACTCTTTGCATTGTAAAACAAAGCGGTCTGGCAACGCCTTGCTTATATATTGCTACTACTTTTATCATAAAATTGTATAATAAAACTTTATCGACTTTAAAATAATGATCATAACATAATTTCGTTTCATATTAAGCTATAACGCCTAAATGTAGGCTAAATTTTGTAATTTTTAAACCTAAATGTCGGCTGTGTATAGCGTCAGCAGTAATTTAGTGATTACCAAAAAGGAATTTTTTGCTCAGTGCTTACTCAAAAACTGAAACGAAAAGACATTCGTATTCCGTCAAAACATTCAGACAATTGTTTCATTCAGTTAAATTTCAATTTCAGTGTAAAGCTCAATAAAAAAAATACCTATAATTTTCGGGATTCCAGCGTGCTTACAGTTGCTAACATTTCAAACAGGTTTTTCGTTCTACCGTGTAAACTACTGTTATTGTTGTTTCTGTTTTTCTGCTGCATCACATTGCGGTATTTATGCCCAGTCGGACCGAAGTCACACGCTTCTTTTGGCTGTTTTTGTTTAATTTTGCTTTTGTGCCTGTTCATTGCCACCGCTGTACTATTTACATCATTGCGGTTTACCGATGGCATCAACAGCAAATGACGTATTGCCACCTGACATTTAATGTCCCACACGTAAACACTCCCCGCGACAGTCACACCCCACACGCGCCAACCTACCGCGCGTACTCAAATTATTTACGAGCTTTAAGTGATGTGTGATGGACATTTGCATGCGAAGTGTCATTGTATGCGTGTGTGTGAGTGTGTAGTAGAAAAACAGTAGCATTTTAGCAAAGCGAAAAAACTTTGCATATAAAGCGGGCGGAAAAGCTAGGGATGAGTGGCGGAAAAATGCACTACAAAAACAAAAAAAATATTTAAATGCCAGTTGAGTTTTCAGTCCATTATTTACACACATATATATGTCGGTGTGTGTGCTTTGAGTTTATTTACTTGAGCGTTGCCAAACACTATGTCAAATTAATGCCTCTCAGTTGAAGCTAAATAAGCAATTGCATGTGTGTGTATTGCATAAATGATATATACATATGTGTGTGTATAGGTGATGTGTTTATTATTACGCTGGGTATTGCTTCTGGTGTCAATGCTAATAATGCGTCTCCATTAGCGGTGAATACGTTATGCTATATGCTGGTGTTTTTATACGCGACAAAGAGTTTATTTTTATTTTTTTCGTTTTAAAAAGTGCGAAATTTTGTGTAATTCTTTAATAACTGTGTACATGAAAAGTCGGCAAAATATTTACCTTTAGCTTAAATGTTCAAAAAACATTATTTTTGATTTTTAAATATTTTTGTTTTTCAAATAAGAATTTATTTTCAATTATTCCAAAAAATTTATGAGGCTTACAAATATTACACGCTTGTTGGACTTAAACTCAAAATCCGATTAATCGCTGACCACTGAACAACAAATAATGAATAATAATAATAAATATAACAAATAGCAAGAATAAAAAACTGAAAGTTCGCTTAAGAACTTATTTTAATAGAGAAGCTTTTATTCAATATTGCTATAAAAAGTAGACGGTTTTTCAAGTTTGTTTATGTTATAATCATTTAAAAATAACATTTTTTATTTAAGAGTTGATTATTGTTTTGGCTTTGGAGAACCATACATCGTTTTTTAGTAGTCTTTTAAGGTATTATATTTAATACCACGCAGATCTGATAATACATATATATTTGAAGTGAACTGTGTGCTTATTCTTCATAAGTTCCACTGCATTGGGATTTTGGTAACGCAGTGCCTTTGAAAATCGCACTTTGCCTTTGATTTGAGTGAACCAGGTCTTAGAAAATGCTCAAGTTAAAGCCAACATGTTATACAAAATTTAAATTAATGAAGGTACTTCGGAGGACATTTATATATCAAAACTGGTGATATAACTTTGACATTTAATTATATGAAACTGAAATATATGTATTATATTTTCACTGAGTATTCAATTAGTAAATTGGTTTTCTATACGAATAAAACAAGAATACCCCCCACTTAGACTCTTTTTCATGGTTTTGGATCTATTTGTGCTGTTTGCGCACGAATCCCTCTTCTTTAAACGCTGCACAAAAGTTGTTTTTGTAACAATTTGTGACTGGTAATAAAAATATTTATCTATTACGCGAACCCTAAATACAAACAAGTAAAGAAGGGCTAAGTTAGGATGCAATCGAACCAGGGAAATACTTTAAGGTGTAAAAGAAAACACATATAGTAAAGTCAGCCGGATGTTCAAAAATTCTGATATTAATTACATAGTGCTAGGCCAAATTTTTACTCAAATTTATCTATTTTTAGCACAAAGATACATTGTTTCGAGTAAAACACGCTCTCTTATTTTCATTGGGATAACTCACATATTGGCCGATATGTGCGGAACAAGGTTACCCGGAAGTTTTTAAATCTTTATATTAAGTAAATGGAGGCTAGGGTAAAAACTGGTCCGATTCCACCCATTTTTTACATACAGACATACCATTATAAGAGAAGGATTATCCATGAATTTCAGACATTGGCCGACATTTTCGATCAAAAGCCAATTACAAGTACCGGGACCTAGGAGCTTGAACAGTTTTTATTAGATTTAAACAATTTACAAGGCGGCACACACTAAAAACAGTATTCGTGAAAAGTTTTATCCTGTTATATTAATTGCTTTTTGATTTGTGAACTGGAAGCTGAACGATTCAAGTGGAATTTAAAATTGAGCTAGGTGGGAAGTAGGTGTGGTCGTTTTCCGATTTCATCCACTTTCACAATGCGACATAAAAATGTATAAAGAATGCCACGTACTAAATGTTGTCGAAATCGAGATATGGGATTTCAACAAAAAGCGGGCGGTGCCACGTACATCGTCTAATTTTCACACCAACTGTTATAAAACTCTCTCCTATCATCTCGGTAATAAAATGTAATGTCTCTGGGGTATTTAGTTATTGATTTATCCTGCTTTTATTGTTTTTAACAGTACCATTATATGGGGAGTGAGCGGGGCTATCCTCCGATTTCATCCGTTTTCACGCTATCGGTTGAAGTTCTTAAAAGATTTGTACTCAACAAATTTGGTTGCTGTAGCTTAAGTGGTTTAGAAGATAAGTACACTAAACATATTTGGCGATTTATGGGCGTGGCAGTTCTCTGATTGCGCCCATCTACGAGTTTAAAATTGTTTTTATACTAAGAAACCCACATACCAAGTTTCATCAAGATATCTACATTTTTACTCCAGTTACAGCTTTCACGGACGGACGGACAGACAGTCAGTCAAATGGATTTCAACTTTTCTCGTCATCTTGATCATTTATATATTTATAACCCTAAATCAATCCTGATTAGTTTTCGGTGAACAAAACTATAATATTCTGTAACAACTGGTTGTTGAAGAAGAATTGTTTTTGTACAAGATAAAAACAAAAAAACCAAAAATTTTTATATTTAAAATTTTCAAATAAAATTTGAGGGAATTATACCCTGAACAGGGTATATTAAGTTTGTCAAGAAGTTTGTAACACCCAGAAGGAAGCGTTGGAGACCCTATAAAGTGTATATATAAAAGATCAGTATGTTGAGCTGAGTCGATGTCTGTCCGTCCGTTAGTCTGTCTGTCCGTCTGTATATATACGAACTAGTACCTCAGTTTTTAAGTTATCGTTTTGAAATTTTGCAAACGTCATTCTGTCTTCAAGAAGCTGCTCATTTGTCGGACCACTATAACATATAGCTGCCATATAAACTGAACGATCGGAATCAAGTTCTTGTATGGAAAACTTTTGCATTTGATGTGGTATCTTCACAAAATTCGGTATAGACTATTTTCTAACACAACAATGTAATCTCCGAAGAAATTGTTCAGATCATGGATGCATGAGAAACTTCCTCATTTGACGATATATTTTCATTTTGGTATGAGTTATTTTTCATAGAAGTAATGTAATATTGGAAGAAATTGTTTAAGGTCGGTTAACTATAGCATATAGCTGCCATACAAACCGAACGATCGGAATAAAGGGCTTGAATGGAATACTTTTGCATTTGATGTGGTATCTTAATGAAATTTGACATGGCTTACTGCTTAAGATAATAATATAATCTCCGAAAAAATAGTTCATATCGGATTACTATTGCGTATAGCTTCCACACAAACTGAACACATAGTTACTAAAGGAATTGCGCCTGTGAAGGGTATATTAGCTTCGGTGCAGCTTGTTTTCTTGTTTGAAAATAGTGTTAATACAAAATTTTAGTTCTTTTTACTACCTACCACTTTCTCATATAACTTTTTCTCTACGACTAGTAGTTTTACCTGAAAGTAAGCTGTACTTTTTCCTACAATTATTAAAAATTCTACACGTCCAATCTCTTCCCCTTCCTTACATCAGATGGTCCGTAAACTATTTTTCCCTTAATTTTTTATATTTTATCTTTCATTTCGAATGAGCTTCATACTAATCTAAGTGTTTTTGTGCTTTAAAGAATTATCTTCCTTAGTCTATACTTGTTTATATATTCAAAATGCTCGTATACAGTCCAACTTTTTAAAGTAAATATCTCACACACTTACATATTACATAGTTATATAATAAGATTATTAAGTTGACATTAAGTTGACACTACTTTTTTCACTCCTTCTTTTAAGAAGGCGTGTGAGGGGAAAGACCAAAGTTCCGAGCTAGCACGTGGTCGATCGCTGAAAACAAAAATGAATATTAAAATAAAACGAGTCGAGCATTAAAGCTGACAGCTAGCTGACAAAAAAGACAGCCCATCAAAGAACCGGCGACTGACGGCCAACTTGTCATGTCAAATAGTTAGCGGTTGATTTGCGTATGGTAAGCTGACACACAGACACACAACCAAGCACAAGTGACAGCGCTGCCAAAAAGTTTCTGACAGCCATTAACCTTAAGCAAATGCCAAACAGTAATGCGGACAGATGAAGTGAACCACCTATTTTCCACAAAGTAAAAACAAAAGGCAAAAAAGCGAAAGAAAAGCAAATAAAACGTTTCAAAATGGCGAAAGGCTAGTCAAAAGTTGGCGAAGCGCAGAAAACTGTCCAAAGCAGCGCAAGTGTGCAGTGTGTGCGTGTGTAGCGAAAAGGCCAACTGTTGTCTGTCACTTGAAAACAATATGTGGCATTAGAAGCGCAACAACAAAATGGTCGAAAATGGAAAAAAAGCTGACAGCGCTCTAATGTATACAAATATTTGTCAGTCGTGAGGTTGTCAAAAACCAACGGTCTCGCCCTGTGCACACATACATACATGCGCGCTTGTGCAGACGATGACCTTTTTTGCGACGAAAGAAAGCAAAAAATAAAGGTTTCAAGTTTAACCTTTTTTGTAGCATGCGCTGCATATTATTTTGCTGGAAGACTCTGTGCTTGGATTCGTGTGACTGAGTGCGCTAGCATTTGCTAACTGCTATTCTATTTTAGCTTTTAGTAATCCAATACAAATATTATGTGCACGCTCGCTTTGTTTTGACTAACATTGGCCACACCACAAGTAGACACCCCGGCGTATACGTGATATTTAAAAGTAATGTATTTCGTGGCAACTTCTCTTCGCATGTATGTGTGCTTGTATGTAAATATGTTAGCGGAGAGCAATCACTTTTTGAGTTTTTCACTGCATGCTGTCATTGCTTACACTTCAGGATGCACACACACACTCATATAAGGTCTCTTATGACAAGGCAGTTGCTGCATGCTTGCCTTTTTCCAAATCATAAGAAAATGCGTATGTATATATGCTCATATACGTACACATTTTTCCAAATCCTTATTTGTCTACATATATATTTATATATATCTCTTATCCTTTACCTACTAACAAATTGCTAGAAAACAGGATCAGTCACTGGGCATTAAGCAATTTTCTGCTGACATTTTTCGGTTCGCCATCCTTTCGGTATTAGTTTATTTTTTCTTTCTGATATTTAAGCTTGTTTATACATGCTTTTTGCTCACTTTGCCCTTTGCGTTATAAAATGTTTCCCTCTAAAGCTTCTCAGCTGTATTTGTATTAAAATATTTCTTTGTCTTAGTATGTGTGAGAACGGTTTTTGCGCTTTTATTTGTGTTTTTGACGAGCGTGACCGCTTTAGCAACTACTCTAATAATTTAATATATTAATACGTGCTTGAAGTATGTGAGTATTTTAGTACTACTGACCATTATTGTTTTATTCCATATGATCTTTTATTTGTTGAGGATTAGACCATTATAATTTTTTAATAAGAATCCGTTGTGCACTAAAATGAAGTTCTCTTTCAGGCCTTAAAAGTGCGTAATCGAGTGAATTTGATCACAGGGCTTGTCTATTTCAGAAGGAAACTTCGAAGACCCATTAAAATATACTTATATATCAAACTGATCATCGGGACGAGCTTAGTCGATTTATCCATGTTCATTTGCCTGTTTGTCTGTCAGTATATACGCGAAATAGTCCTTCAGTTTTTAAGTCATCGAATTTTTTTTTATTTGACGAGATGACTTCACGAAATTTAGGTAAAGCCATATCCGAATAAATTTTTCATATCCGATAACTATAGCAATTTTCGAGACACGGAATCAGACTCAATCTTGTTAGTGAACTCGGCTTAAGCTGGCACTGCGACCGCGTAAAAGAGACCTTCGAAGTGCTAAACAAATATTTTTCTTTCCTTAGTATAAAAGATTGGACCAGTGGTTCTGTGATCGAAAATCTAATCTCAAACAGGAACACTAGCAGGCTTCTTCTGTAGTATTCCATACACAAAAGGCAAGTAGTTTCAAACTAAATGACCACAAACCAGTCTTTCAGGTCGATATTGTGGGTATAATAGAAGATGCCAAATGGGTTTCTGCTGTAACCAAGAAATCCATAAACATTCTAGAGAATATCCAAGCGAAAATTAGGGCCATCCGTAGCACCAATACTAAGGGCTCATAGCGTTAGATCATGAAAGCAGGCAATAACTAGACTTTGAGCAGGTAACTCGGTTAACATCAATTGGGTACCCGGCCATATAGAATTAGGAGGAAATGAGCAAGGGTACGAGTTGGCCGGCTTGGGAGCTGCTGGAGATAGATTTCGCTAACCAGCATGGGCACCTCGTCCAAGGAATGTTTTAAGCAAGAGACCCTAAATAAACATTACACGCTTGGAACAAAACAGCACAAGCATACCACAAAGTAACTTTGGGGTTGTGTTGTTAATGAGCATACCTACAAAAAACTCCTACTTATATGTAAAAGGGAGCTTATTAATATCGTAGAGGTCCGCACAGGTTACCTGTCCCTAAGATACCTCCATCAGAAAATATAAAGAGAGATTTCGACGAAATGCAGAACATTTCATGAAGACAATGGGACGCTGGACCATTATGGCCAATGCCCAGCTTTCAGCCGGATGAGAAGGGACATAGTATTCCCCAATACTCCAACTTAAGAGATATTGGGTAGCCGGGATGGTTTTTTTTTACCAAATACGCTGAATTTCTGAATACGTATTAAATTGGTTACCACCGGGGAGTGCAATCGGCCTAATGACGGCATGAGTTATTCGTACTTCTAACACGGTAAAAAGCACTCGAGCCTTTGCTAGTAGAGAAAGAATAAGTTTGTCTTCTTTAACAAAATTTGCTTGAGCCGAAAGGTATTTTATTTCGCTTCTTAGGGGATATACTACAAACTAATATATTGTGTATATAACAATTATGGTAAAACATTCTAGAGTCAATGGATATCTCATTTAAAAATCGATATAAAAATTAAGAAATAAAATAATTTAATATTCAAACATTTAACGCAAATGAAATTGGTTCCAGAATACATATGTCTCATAGTTGTTCACGGCAATAAAATGTAATTCCTTTCCTCGATGCGATCTATTTATCCGCTCCTCTTGTGCTCCACCCTCCTCTTAGAACGACATAATGCATGGCTTGGACTTTCTGCTGGCAATGAGGTTCCGGAACTTTATTCATAGCCAATATATATTTATGTTTTCAGCTACTTCACTTACGCATACACACACACATGCAACCATATATGGCTGTGTATTGCTTTTCTTATGCTTACACTTTAATTTATTTATTGCATAATCAACATAATCGGATCTAGTGATGACAGCGCGGTTTTACCTGGTCTCAAACAAACAAGTGAATGGGGAAGCAACGGAGCGTATAACCCAAACAACCAGTCAACAACAATTCATGCAACAACAACAACTACAGCAGCTACCAGCGCCAGCAATATGCCCAATCCGCAAGGCAACTGTTAGGTTGAAATGCGAAAAGCAACCGCACACTCGCTGCTGTGGCTAGAAGCAGGCTGCAAGTGGTAGCGTTGAGTTGGCAGCACCGGAAACGAAGAAGCGAAAGCTTTAAAAATAGTTGAGCTGCGTAGCGGCGTACTCGTATAACCGTAGAATATCAAGATGCCAGCATAAGATACTCACAATTGTTGGCATATAAATTTGTTGCCTAGTAAGTGCCTGCATAACTTATGTGTGGCACATTATGCAGCACACACACACACCCACTTAGATGTATGCTTATGAGGGTATGCATTTAGATGAGTTTATGTATGTGGGTGCAGGTGTTTGCGCTAGTCTATTTGCTGATGCGGTGCGTCAGCGCTCGGTGAGTGAGACACGCAGGCTACCGTCTGCACACACTCTCGTGTGTTCACATGCTGTTTCTCTTACCGTTAGGTGCGTGGGACTCTGCTGCCATCAACTATGTACATGTGCCTATGTGTATGTTTGTAGGTGTACGAGTGTTTGCTTGGCTTGTGTATGTCTGAAATTAAATCACGTATGTTCGTGGCTTTCCTGCCATTCCCTCCGCTTGCAAACCATATCCGTGTGTGGTCATGTGATATGCACAAATCCAAACACTCTCACACATACATTCACAAATATCACACATGCTCACACTTCTTTGGATACCGCTAAAGTTTACCTTCTCCCAACTCTAACGGAAATAATAAACTCGAATTTATGCTAAAAAGTTAATAACAATTTATAAGCGTTGGCGCAAGCAGAAATTTATTTCTTCCACTAACTTCTTCGGTGCGACTCCTAGTTGCATAGTTTTTTGTGGAACTTTATTATATTAGTCGAAAATTTACTTTATGTTAGGCATTAATGAGATATTATTTGGATAAACACGCGATTTAAGCGAAAGATTTACACCTCAACTCTCTTCAGAAGATAGACTGTTTTATGATGTGAAAGCTCCTGCTAGATCTGTCGCCACTTAGGCATATTACTTTGTATTGAAGAGACATAAAATTGTCACTTAAGTCATGGGTGGGCAGAAAATACTGTTAAACGCACTTAACGGTTTAGAGAAATCAGTTTTCCAAGTCTTTTATGGTTTTCACAGACACACATACATGACGGTAAAGCTCTTCTCATCTATAAACACATGTGTGAGTGCAACTCTAACGGTACAGCTGAGTCATTTGCCTACAGAGTTTGCATAAATTTATAGCACTCCTGGGATGCTGCCAAAGCGGCCTTTCAACACAAAAAGTGTGTGGCAAAAAAAGAATGCAAATAAATTGAAGGTGCTCCCAATTCTCCAGTTTATATGTGGTTACATATACATATATAAGTATGTGTATGCGTTAATTTTTAGAACTCTTTATTTTTTTACTGATTTAGAAAGTACGTATATAATATTTGCAGAAAGTTATTCGTGTTTTTGTTCAGGTGTATGTACATATAGGGAGGCTGTGCGAGTACTAAGTACGAGAAGGCTTCTTAACCTGGCTTTAGGTATTCCATAGTTAAATTTAGGACATGTATCTATATTGGTCTTGTCTTGGTCCTGGGTGTTAGAATTTGTATTCATATTAGTATTGGCATTGATATTGGTATTGGTATTGATAATGGTGTTGGTATTGGTATTGAAATTGGTACTGGTTTTGGTATTGGCAATAGTGTGGGTATTGGTATTGGTATTGGCAATGGTAATGGTGTTGGTATTGCTAGTGGTATTGATATTAGTATTGGGCGTTGGAATTGATATTGGTACTGGTACTGGTATATGTTTTAGTACTGGTATTGGTTTTATTATTGTTATCCCATTGGTATTGAAGTTGGCGTTGGTATTGGTATTGGTATTGGCAATGGTAATGGTGTTGGTATTGCTAGTGGTATTTATATTAGTATTGGCCGTTGGAATTTATATTGGTACTGGTAATGGTATATGTTTTAGTACTGGTATTGGTTTTATTATTGTTCCATTGGTATTGAAGTTGGTGCTGGTATTGGCGTTGGTATTGGTAATGGTATTTGTATTGGTAATTACACCCAACTCTTTTTTACACGGTAGATACGTTCCTCAGAAAACCGTGTAAAAAAAGAGGCGTTTCCTATAGTAAAATGGGATACGTTCCATGTCATCTGAAAACCGTGCAAAATGAAATAAAGAACTATAATTAAAAACTATAAAATTTCAGATATGCATACAAATAATATATTTATATGGCATTTTATTGAGCATTAAAACTTAAAATACATAATTAATGCAGGTGAAAAATTGGTAGATTAAGCAAAAAACAAAAGAAATCTGTTAATCCAGAATTAAGAACAGAAAAATTATAATAGAAATAAAGAAAAAATATTTACATAGCTACATAATTATTCGTCGCTACTTGATAACAAGCGCAATTGTTTGCGACGAACTGGACTAAAGTCGCTATCATTACTGGATATATCCATTTCAGCAATGTAAATATCATGCGAACAAAATGTGTAGGTCAAAGCTATCGAATAAAGGGATTTCCCAGTCACAACTATATATGTTCATTTCAGCAATGGTGCTAAGTGTGGTAAAAACAAACATAATTACAAGAAAGTGATTTTGAAACTGTACTAGATTCAAACTTTTTTACAAACATTTTTTTTTTCAACCGTGTAACTTCAAATCCGTGTAAAAAGAAACCGTGTAAAAAAAGAGTTGGGTGTTTATTGGTTTTAGAAAACAGATTCAGAACAAACATAACAAAAGAAAGCATTTTTTCTCCATTTTCTATAAAACTTCAATACAACGATAATTGATTGAGATTATTTAAAGACAGCTAATATGGCTTTGAAGCTACTCAGATATCAAATCTTCCGAAGATAAGCCAAAACATATGGGAACTCATAAGACTATATGAAAAGAAAAATCATGCCTCATGAGAACAGTTTGCCAATAAGTCGAAAAATTCCTAGGAAAAAGCAAAGCTGTGCAGTACCAACGTGACTACCTAAGCATCGATGAGCCAGCAATATTTCGCATCAATAATTTTAGACTCAATAACCACCATACCTTGACATAAAGGAGCGGACAGACACACTTGTAGCCATAACCACAATAGACAACTGTACACAGCTGTGCCGCAAAGGCGTTCAATACACATACATACATAGTTTCAGATAGAACTAACCTTACCGGCATAGTCAAATGCGAATTGATATGGGCGGCCAAGATGGGCTGCTGGTCTGCTGGTCTCGGCTTGTTTACCTGCACACAACTGTTGGCTGCAAAGCAAAATTTGTATGCCTAAGTGACTCAGCACATTTTACAGGCTATTTTACGCAATCAGTAAACGACCTATTACCATCATCATCATCAGCGGCCAATGGGAAATATGTAGAACCGCCGCTCTTACCATGAAGTCCTTAACGAAAGGTGATTGTGCACAGCATACCCTCGGGTTTGTTGTAGTAAACAGTGGTATTGTAATGAAGTTTATGCCACTTGTGCAAGCATAAGTGACCAAAGTGGCCGATACAACCTAACTAGGCCTAAAGAAGCATATTCGAAGGCAGGGACCACTAGTTGTGGAGAGGGAATTCTGAATGAAGATAAAAGAATGAAAGGTAATTCAAACTTACGCAAACACACTGCAATGATTTTATTTATATTTATTATGACACCTTTTTGAGGGTGACCGTGCGGGGGTCGATTGCCGGGCGAAATGTTTGTCAGGGCACTAATAAATAAATTGAACACTGGCTTGGGTAAAATAATAAATGCGGCGTAATAAAACGAAATCTAGGCAAATAGGCGAGAGCGACGTGTGTGTGTGTGCATGCAGGGCCGACACAGCAACGCCTTAAATTATGCAATTAAAATGTCTTAAGCAGTTAACGGTTAGTCACTGAAGCTAAATGGGTCCCTAAAGTGATATTTTGTTATTGAACAGTTAAGAACATTATTTTTTCTTTGTAATTTTTTGTTATAATGTTATTCTTAACTCAACGCAAGCATTAGCTATTTAAGCATGCAATTAACATGCTTTACCGCTTTCAGGCGTAACTTCGTGTTAACAGCAGTTAAAGTATACTTTTTGGGACAAACCGGTGTTTGATTGCCGTTATTTAAAAGTTATTCGTTGACACCGGCTCTAAATAGCACAAATTATTACAAATATTAACTTTGTTAAAATGTTAATGAAATATTTGGTTTTATGCAAAAATGCATAATTAATCGCCAAACAAATACCGAGAAAGCTTCGCTTAAATATTTGGTGCATAAAAAGGCCTTTTAATTGAATGGTAAAATCACAGCCCTACAGCATTATGTTCAGAATGGGAGTGCCAAATTATTTACATATTTGCTTATACATACGCATATACATATGAATATTTATGTATATCAAAATATATGTACATATATTTATATACATCTATTAAGGTGGGCCAAAAAAAATTTTTGTAATATAAGATGAAAAATTGTGGAAATCATTTTTTATAATTTTTTGTTGGACTTTAACTACGAATAACTTTGAATGAGTTGACTCAGCCAAAAAATGTCCTAGACCTTTTTTGTAGATCGGTAAATTTCCTATAAAAATAAGTGTTGATTATCGCTTACCGCGGCCCACCTTAACATATATACAAACGCTTGCCGTTGTTCGTCGCAGCAAAAATATTCAAAATATGCAAGCCGGAAAACCCAATTAAAATATCAATTTTGTTGAGATTAAAAGCAACTAAGTTGGTCGTCGATCACCCGGCATACAAACGGTCGTCGGCTCATGCCAATTAGGCAGCTAACGGTATTGCTGTCCATTGCCATGTGGGCGCTGTATGCGGCTAACAAATCGAATGGGCTGCTCTTTACATTATATTCAATACTTGCTGCAGCTTTCCAAAAAGCTCGGAAGTTGGCCGTTCCGGCTTTTGCACGCTTTTCTCTTGTGAAATACATACATATTTTTTATGCCGGAAATTATATAAATACAGACATACATATGCTTACATTAAAAGTATCATTTCACGGTTTCGTCAGCGTACTCTTAACTGTCTCGCCATTTGGTTCAGTGCTGTAAGAAATTTGTAATTAAAATTATCCAAATTTAAATTTAATTTGAATCAAGTTACGAAGTATATTTACGTGCTTCCCCTCCAGCGAGTAGTAATTGGTTAAAGAGAGCTTCATTTTTATATTTTGTACTATGATGGAAAGGAATGTTATATTTATTTTGCTTGGCGGAACTTTTACCCATAAAAAGTAGTAAAAATTGTGAGATTGGCATGAAATTTGGAATAAATTAAATATTCTCCTATACTAAGTATTGACTTTGTGAATGGTTATGTTCAGTTTCAGGTCCAGAACTCATAATTGACACAAATATTTACACAACTTGTATTAAATATGGTGACTATCTGGTATCAAAAGTATTAAAAATTTAACCGCCCTTCATTTAATTGAATGAAAATATCTCAAATAGGTTAGCTCAATGAAATTGAATAGTAACGTTTCATTTTTCTAACTCTGGGAATAGAAAATACTACCATTGTAAAAAATTTGACTCAGACTGCACAAAAGAAATGAAGTTTTATGTTTCCAAAAGAAGTATTTTGGGCCAAAGCCAAACTGCGTTGAAGACACTGAGGGCTATCTCAGCTTATACTTACAAAATTACTGTGGAACGATTTTTTCGACGTTGGCATGCTTATTTTGAAGGCGATAATAATAATTTATAATAATGCAGTTGAAAGTTTATTTTATTATTAGGTTGTAATTCAAAACTGAAAATTTGCTCATATCTCGGTAAGTTTTACTAGCTTTTGATTCTTATAACTAGCGATGGTGTTTAACTTCGATGTAAGGCTCATCACTTTTTCTAAATTTTTAAATAATTATTATTATTTTTTCAGAATTTTCAAAATTTAGATTTTCAGTAAAATGTTAAATTTTAACAAAAATTGTAATATTTGAAGGATACAACATTCCAGTATTGATTAACGTGCTTTTTTCAAATTCAACAGTAATTGACACTTTTTGCATATCACCCTTTTTCTTTGTCGTATTCGCCCACACACATTCCTTTTTACCAAACGCATAGACGGACTTGTTAATTAATGCACCGTTAATAACCGAACACCGCAAAGGCAGCTAGCTGTTTGAGCTCAAAGCCAGTGAGTACTTCGTGTGTTTTCTTAATGCTGCGGCCACTTCAGAAAATATCAAATGCAACTCTAATTAAGCGTGGTTTATCCGTTTAGCCAACCTCAGTTGCTGAGTTACGAGTACCTCTGCTGTACTTAGAAGCAAAAAAAAAATATTGACTCATCACAAAACGTTGCGGTGTGGGCAGGTTTTCAATTACGTAGCCGGTATGTATTAGTAGGTTATGTACGCGTGTGTGTGTAAATCACTTACCAGGAGCAACCTTTTGATGGTAATTGCATAGTAGCCGTACGATAATGCGGTTTAGCCACAAAGAGCATATTTGATATCCCTTTAGCGGGATTGCACAGTTATATTGCATCAGCGGCACTCTTATACTGAGAAGAACAGATCTGCATTTGTTTTTAGTAACATGGTTGAATTGCTGGTACCAGATCTGTCGAGAGAACGTTCTCTGGCCTTCGACAGGCAAAGGCTTTAGAATTACATAGAACCAAGCACCAAGTTGAGGCATAAATTGTTAAATATATAACTAAACATAATCAAAATAACACAATGCTGTTAATAGTACTTTGTTATTACACTGCTCAAAAAGAGAATTTGCGAATAATTAGGAGGGTAAAATTACTTTTACAGTGCTTTGTAAATATTTACTAAGTTCATACCTACATGTCGATATGTATTTCAATTTCCTTGAGCAACAATTCTATTTTTACGATTTCAAAATAAAACACTTAACCCTAAATTGTTTACTTCTCGGACACTTATTTGCTAAATGGATGACCAACTCAATTTGATTTTATTGCCTGCATTAGCTCACTTCAATGACACTTTATCAGATTTCTCATGAGATTTGAAACGGTGAAATAGAAACAAAGAAGTGAAATGAGCAACACATTGTTAGTTTATTAAAAGGCTTACCTGACGGAAAGCTCAACTGGGAAACTAACTGTGATTCATGCATGTATGTGAGAATGCATGTGTGTGTTATTGCGGGTGCTTGAGGGACAACAGCAGTACCCTTAAGTTCTCGTCAAGTGCCCGAAGAGGTAAAAATCCACAAGATAGATAACTCACTAAAGCGTTCAAATATCTAAAGAAAAGGTGCCTTTAAGGAGATGGGGAAGTGACGAATGTCGCGCGTAAGCAATGTCAACCGCAGCAGTGACCGATTGGTAACAGTGGTGACGGCATTAGGACGATGTTATTGTTTCTGCTGTTGTTTTGGTAAAACGGAAATGACAATGAAAGTGCCATAATGAGCTTAATGGATTATTGAAGGGATCAATTGGTCGAATGGAGAGGCAGAAAAAAAAAATTGTAGTAATGTGTAGTTGTGAACGGAGTAATGAATAAAGTGAATTTAAGTAAGGTTTGGGGGAAGGATATAGCCCTGATTTAATACCAATAAAAAGATATTAATTTTTTTTCAATAGTTTTTTTAAGCAAGTGACAACTCTTTCTAAATAATTTTTTATATATAAATTTGTATTTTCTTTAGTTTCATGACCATATCAAGATATTAAATTAATTTTATTTATTTGAAATAAAATTTGCAAAAAGTCAGCAACACTTACAAAACACATTTCGAACAAAATGTATTTTATGATGGCGAGATCATAATACTTAATATATTTTATCAATAAAGTTGCATAAAAAAAAATTTAAAAAGGTGGCAACATTGATCAAATTTAATTATTATCATGCTTGCTTTCTTACATCTCTTTTCTTTTATTTCTACCATGGTAAAAATTATATATATTGAAAACATTCATATACAGTTCAAATTTGTAACAGGTGGCAACGCTTTAAAAAAAAATCAATTTTAACTCATTCCTGGTTGTTTCAGACTATAGATGGCAGCATTTTATTATTCCTTTCAACATATTTCACTACAAGTTTTTAAACAATGGTGGCAACATTGTTTAAATTAGATTCAACATTATAAGTTGGAGCACTGTTGCTTATAGATTATTAACATGATTGAAAATCAGGGACTGAATTATTAATTTTCTATTAATAAAATTATAATTCAAATAAATAACATAAATAAATATTTTACAAATATTTCAAAAGTTTAAAAAATCAAACTAAAAATAAAAACAAAATAAATCAAAATTGACCTAACAACAAAAATGTTTGAAGAGAATCACAAAATCCAAAAATTAAGAGCGCACTCAACCATTGACGCCTACAACTCTGAAAGCATTTCGGACTACAGTGAAGCGCCCATGCGAAAAGAAAGCTTTTCATTCAACAAATTTCTAAGAAGCTTGGCGCATGCGCAGCAAACGCAAAACATCAACGACTCGGCATGGCACGACTGGCCACTACTTGTAGTGGCGGCAAAATACAACGCTTCGAAACGGCATGTGGCAGGTTTGTGGCACGGCAAATGAATGCGAATTCAGTTTTGTTTCGACTATCGTGCGGTAAGGAAGTTCTAACGGAAAAACAACTAGTCAAATCTAAAAAAACCAGAAAAGTGTGGTTAACACTTGAAGCAGCTTGAAGCTTGTAGCGTGTGTTAAGCAAAGTATAAACTGATAATAAACAAAAAAATGTAATATAAAAAAAAAAAAATTTGTGTAAAAAATTAAATTATTTAAATATTTTAACAAAACTTAAATTGCGATTATTACTTTAAATAGTTTAAAGCAGCAATGTTGCTCATATATTTAGTGCCATAAAATGCAGTTGGTAATAAAAACGGTTTTGTGAGGAATTAGGTTAATTGGCCTATACGCGCCAGCCACTACACTCGCGTATTAAATATAATACACCCAAGTGCAGTTACACGCGCAGGAATCTGTACACGAGCGCCACTTGACAAGCGCACACAGTCAGCGAGTCAGCGCCACGTGCGGTCTTACTGGAAGTTGTGTGTGTGTTTGTGTGTGAGTGCGCGCGTGGGGGCTGGTGGACAACGCAGACTGAGCAGCGCGTGTGCCGCGTAGGACTATTAGCATACGGGGTCCTGCACATTAAATGGACACAAGTGGGCTGCATATGCAAATTAGAGCAGTAATGTGCGCACATATCAAATTAAGTATTCCGTTTTGCATTAAAATGTAGGTGCGCTTATTCGCTAGACTGCGGAGATGATAGTAGAAAGCGTGTGTGAAAAACAACATTTTTTGCGATGAGCTAACTAATTTATGAAATAAGATTCAGAGACATTTACAGACAGAAAGAGTCTTATGGGCGCTCATATATTTCTCTCGAGCTCAAGATTATCAATAAACTAGAATTTGAAAATCACAGTATTGGGTAGTATTGGGTAGAGGCACTTAACCGCAGAGTTGCCACTAAAAAGGTGTCCAAAATCATGGCTTAGGTTGTCTGAACTCACTTTTGTATCTTTCTTTTAAGTAAATTGTCTAAATATGTTGATTTCATTTGAGTTATGTACCGCGATTGCAAAAAATTTACTTACTCTTTGAAATTTCACCTTTTATCCGTACTTTAATTATTTATTGAAAATAAAACGGTTGGTTCAAGATTGCATTCAAATTCTGATTCATTCAATTTGAGAATATTTTGACTTCGAAGCTTTAAGTATGAGAAATATTGAGTTTACCCCTAACAGATTTGTAAAAACATGTTATCACTTATTCAATGAAAAATAGTAGAAGAAATCCTTACTGAAAAATAAAATTCAATATATGTATGTGATTTCACTGCGTTTCTCTGCACCGATGTTACTCATACGCCCCATGCACTCCATTGCTTTTCCGGTAGGAAAGTACAGAATTTTTTTTAAATTGTTTACAATAATGAATTTGTTTGCAATAAAAATGACAAATGACACATTACTTCTAATTTTATATTTGAAACACATATTTTCTAATGCATTTTGGTGATGTGTTGGGCGATTCAATAATGATGGGACTGAAATGACATATTTAGAACACTTTAACAGCAAGTTTAGAAAATGTATTCTAGAGTTTTAACTAGTTTACGGTATTTTAAATGTCAGATTATACTTTTGGACAAATGTATAATATTTATTGTCAGTGTCTGCTGAATAAAACATAATGAGAAATCAGAGAATCAAGAAATAAATAACTGAACCTCAGCTTAGTAACTGTACTCATCACGGCATATATGTTTTGCATTTAATTTTCTTTATTTAATTTGAATTTTTTCTTACCTTCAACTAATTTAGAATATATTTAAATATACAATAAATCTAAACTGAGTCCAACAAACGCAGCGAAGTTAAGAGCTCATCTGAAACATGTTAAGATTTCTCTGACGTTTGAAACTACGTCTGAAGAGCTTGAACTCAATTTTTTACTCCATTTTTTCACTATATAATATAATTTCAATATATATTCTAGTTGTCAAATGTATGGGAAATATTAGGTTGTCGAAAAAGTAATTTCGTATTTTCACTCATTTTTGAAGAGCTGTAACTTTTTCCAACTTTCCCGAATTTAATTCTTGTTTTTGGTTTAATGAAGCTTAAAATCTCACCCAATATATTGTTAGTGCTGAAATCAGCCTTTGGCCCTTAATAGCCGTCGCTTTCATTTTTTTAATTAATTTTGGAGTAAAATCGCTTTAAGGTTAGTTGATGAAGCGTTTAAGAAGAACGAACAAATGTATACTGCGTATGTAACAATAAAACGTGGAATATATGGTTGGACTAAAAACATGGTTAACTCGCGTCAGTTGAATGAAGAAGAGGAGATGAACTATAAGATACGCAGGTTTCACTTTGAATAATTGAATAAAAAAATAAAAAAAAAATAAAATTAGTTATTAGTTGCTCTATAGTAAAAATAACAGCAACTTAAAAAAATTAGTTACATCAGGTTGCAAGAAATCGTTAATATTTAGGTCTAAGATGAGAAACGTTATCGAACACACAAAAGTAGAAAATACTTGAATCGGATGCCTTTCAGATTGCCATTTGAAAGGCCTTAAACCGAATTTTCTATAAAACATAAATAGCACCTATATTTTCCTTTCTGCTGTTCATCTACTATTAAAAAAAGCTTCTTCTCAATAGGCAGAAAATAAACCTAAAACGCGCTAACAATTAAAAAATATAATTTCATATTCTTGCAGTGATAAAAACTAACTGAATGCATGCCTGCATACAATGAGTTAGAAACTCCAATAAAAAATGAAAGAAACTACTTAAGCGTTAAGTTCGTAATACCCGCGGGAGGCACACACCTTCCGTATTTAATTCTATTAGCGCTCGGCAATTGAATATTTGCATAAAAGCCTTTTTATGAACACGACGCACAGGAAGTGTGCAAGCAATAAGTAAATTTTCAAAATAAAGAATAATACAAAAACAAGTGCACAAACAAAATAAAACTTTAAAACCGCCGTCAATAAAGTGTTTTCGGGGACGCACGCGCTCGTGAAAACTCAACTACATTAAAAATACAAATAAAAAAGTTTATGGCAAAAACAAAAACAACGCAGTGTTGGAAGTGAGTGTAAAAACGCGAAGGAGTGTACGTAAGCAAAGGAAATAAAGCAAAAGCGCAGAGACATTAAACACACGCACCAACGTCAGCCAGTCAGCGTTGCAGGAGTCACGCTCCGGCGCCACGGCCACCCATTAGGCGTGTTAATCCTTCGACAGCGACAGAGCAGCTAAGTTAAGTGACAGAAAGCAGCGGCTTTTAATGGCACGTAAATAATGAAAGAGACCTATGTGTATTTATATATATGCAAAAGTTAAGCGATAAAAGAATAAAATCCACAAAGCTGCAAGAAGTAAAAAGTTCCGCTCTCCGCAGTAAAAGCGCGCAAATAAAAATGACGCAAACAAAATCATATTAAATACAATAAAAAATTTTAATTTCCCGGAAATAAAATTTATAAAAGCTGAAAGTCACAACAGCATGAGTGCAAACCGTTAATAAATGGTTCGGCTGCGGATTTTCAGTTTTCGCGCGCTTATTTTGTTGGCCGCTGCTCGCAATTAAAAATGGCTTAACACAGCAGCTAGCGCTTGCACGTGTGTGGGTGTGTGTGTTGGTGTTTATCGAATTTTCATGTTCGCTGAGCGCGACCCGCTTATTGTGTCTGCTGTTGTAATTATCGAATAGTTTGTGACATTTCGAAAAAGTTGTGAATCACAGACACAAAGTGCTGCGAAAAGCAACAAAAAGTAAACAAAAATATAAAATTACAAAAACAAAACTGCTGTGAATGAAAATGTGAATGCACACAGTGAGAAAGGTGTAAAAACAAAATAAAAAAAACTACACAAATGTTGCTCAGCTGTAATCAGTGTAAAAGTTTTTAGTTTCGCAAAAAAGAGACCAGCTGGAAGACACATATGTAAGTAGCACAAGCATTTGTTTAACTTTTCTCTAGTTTTGTCTATGCGGGAAATCATAAATCTGACACGCAAATTTTTAAGAAATTTAAGTTCAGTTTAAGTTTCATTCAAAAATGCTCGGGAGGTCTGTTAAGATAGCCTCTTATCCATTTGTGAATTTCAAAAAATATATTATTTTCTATACATAGGTATATAGGGAGTACATATATATGTGAATATGCTACAAAAATTAGAAGTTGACTCAGCAATAGCTCTTAACACAACCTCCCTAGGTTCTTTGTCAAATAATGATCAAACTAGTTTTTAGATGAAAATTTCATTTTTTCGGTTCTGAAGAATAATTTTAATTCAGAAAAAAAACGAGTACTGCGTCTAATACCTTCAGGGCTGGAGAGTTTTCGTCCAATCGGACAACATGACATAGCCGTTGTAGCCGCTGTCCTTTAATTCGCTTGACTATGTCAATGTCGTCGAATATCTCATACAGCTCATCGTTCTATCGATTGCGATATTCGCCGTGGCCAACGCACAAAGGACTATAAATCTTTCGCAGAACTCTTCAGATGTTGTCATTGTCCATGCCTCTGCACCATATAGCAGGATGGGAATAATGAGCGACTTATAGAGTTTTGTTTTTGTTCGTCGAGCGAGGACTTTACTTCTCAATTGCCTACTTAGTCCGAAGTAGCTCCTGTTGACAAGAGATATCTTGCGTTGGATTTCGAGGCTGTTATCGTTGTTGGTGTTGATGCTGGTTCTAAGACAGACGAAATTATCCACAACTTCGAAGTTATGACTGTCAACAGCGACGTGGGTGCCTAGTCGCGAGTGCGACGATTGTTTGTTTGATGACAGGAGATATTCCGTCTTGCCCTCATTCACCACTAGACCTATTTGCTTCGCTTCCTTATTCATTCTGGAGAAAGCAGAACTAACGATGCGGTTGTTAAGGCCAATGCTGTCGTTTGGTATCGAACGGCTCGGAGAGGGTCTTTCCGATTTTGACGGAGCTTTTAGTTTTGCTCAACGTCAGTTTATACAGCCTATTAATTTTGCGGGGATACCAAATTCAGACATCGCGTAATAAAGGCAGCTCCTTTTCGTACCGTGAAAAGCAGTTTTGAAACTGACGGAGACGGCGTATCGATTCTCTTTTCACGGGTCTTTTCCAAGAGCACACTTAAATTCCAATCGTTGGCCATGATTTCGTCCGACCATATTTTACACAGAAGCTGATGCATACCCCTAATCAGTTCTTCGCCGTCGTTTTTGAATAGCTCAGCCGGCAATCCATCGGCCCCCGCCGCTTTGTTGTTCTTCTGGCAGGTAATTGCTATTCGAACTTCTTCAAGGTTCGGCAATGGACCGTCAGCTCCATCGTCATCGATTGGGAATTGTTCCCTCCGTAATTTTAGTAAGCTCACTTTAGGTGGCGGGCCTCAGCCTACTTGGGGGGGATGGTTCGCCTTCTGACTTCGGCTCGCCTTCAAACGGATGTTCTTTGGCTACCCAGCGGATACTTGGTCTAATACCGGAAGTCGGGAGCTGCTTGAGCCATAAACGAATAGTTTCTGGCCACTCACAAGTAAATGGCGATTCTACAACGACTCCATCTTCCAATATTTTAATATAAAGGTTTTCCTACATCTCAAGGTTTTTGACCTTTTCAAATTGCAAATATATAAAATGTTCGGTTACACCCGTACTTAGCCCTTTTCTTACTTGTTGTTTGTATATTGATTAATAATAAAATATCTCTTCAAAAAAATTAAAAAAACGCATAAGGTGGATATAACTCCTAATCCAATCTATAAATAGGATAAAAGGCTTAGACGTACCCTTAAGTTTCAAGAGTACCAGCCATGTTTATCCTTTTGTTTATTTATTTTTTTGACAAAAAAGTCGAAAGGTCTAAAAATTCAATTCATTCTAAGAGCTGAATGCAGTGCTCTATACTCATATATTGTATTAATGTACAATACTTATGCAAAAAATATTTTAATGCGCACTCTTAAAAAAGATAGAGCAACAATAAATATATTTGATGATAGACAACACACAAAATTTATATTCGAGTTATCTAACTTTTAATAATAAAATAAGACATATCAGTTGCATTTCTTCTTCTTATTTAATTGAGTTAATTTCCAAATATTGCTACTTTTTATATACCTTTATTTGTAATATGACAACTGTCAGTAATAAAAGTCTCTCTCAAAATTATATAAGCGCCCAAAAGCATACCACTTGCAAGCTTAGTCAATTCCCATGTTGTAAAAAGTTTTAAGAAATACACATTAAATGTAAATATTAAATTTCTATTTTACGTTTCCAATGCACTCATTAAAAATAAAATTTTGAAATGTATAAATTTGATATTTAATACCTAACAACTTTAGCTTTGATAAATTGACGTGAAAAGAACATAACTTCACTAAGGGTTCAAGTATGAAATTATTAGTGTACAAAAATAACGTAAATAAAATGAGCGTGACCCCATTTGCGGTGCTTCACAAAACCAAAAAGCTACGGTGGAGTATGGAACAGAACTGCGGTACACCACTGCGTATGCGGCAGCAAAAGCTCGGTTTTCGTAACTGCACACACATGTAAACATTTTAATTGAAGCAAAGGAACGATTTGAGGAGGATATGTGTGTATGCATATGAATATGCGTAAGAGCAAATATATGTACATATGTACGTATAGAGAGACACATATTGAAGAATTATGTTTGCAATATTATAAAGATATTTTACAGTTATACATATTTATATACTATATTATATACTCGTATACATAATCATACAAATTTTTGTGAGCAATAATTGCCGGATTCTCCCGCTTGACTTTTTTAAAAAAGTTAATGTGTCTAAATTTGCTTTGCGGCAACGAATTACGTAACATGTGAGTGGAAGGCGCAAAAACCTACAAGCACTTAAGAGCTACCCTGGCTTTGTACCGCAGTCGAAGTCCTTATAAACATACGAAAATGTATAAAATTTCGCCAGCTCTCCAATGCCCTGAAGCTAACGCTTTTAACAGCACATATCCGGCTCACACGCCAACACATACATAAATAATTATACACACACACACACAGAAATGCTTGCTTGCACTCTCAGTTTTTTCCTCGTAACCTAATGTGTTCTTTGGTGTGTTGACAAAATGTTATACCATCGCTCCCACACTTGTTTGCCTGCGGTTTGACGAAATTTCTCGCTCAAGGACCCACTTTTCTTTACTAGACATTTTACGCTTTGTGTGCTTTGGAGTGGTGCACAGGAGTGCCAGCTCCGCTTTCCATTGCATTGTTTCACATTTTTTGTTCACATTTAAACGCTTCATGTTTTTCTTTTTCACCCAAATGCTCACATGCACATAAACCAATACAACTGCATGTGTGGTGGTATGAGTGCTCATGTGTTCAGAAGTTTTGTTGGCCGCTGGCGTGTTTTTATGCTGCAGCTGCTCGAGCTGCGGACACATTTAGTGATATAATTGCTCTTAGATTACACCTACATGGATTTGTGAGTATAATATGGATTTCTTTGCGAATTCAAATGAGCGCTCGAGGCAGGAAATTTTATTTCACGATTTTCTCAACAGATACGGAGTAAATTCAGAGCATTAAATTTTTGTTAAAAAATAGATACGTTTAAAGGAAATTCAAAGATCAGATTCAGACAGATATCTTGTCTGGTTGATTTAATCTAATTTTTGACAGGGTGCTTATGATTCAAAAAATAAGTCTGTTTAAGTTATATAAGCTCTGCCAGATAATCGTGACAGATTTGGAAATTTTCACAAGTTTTCCAGTATAATCTGCTTTTAACTGTGATTAATAATAAATTAGTGTATTTTCTGCCTCACAAATATGTAAAGAGCTTCCTAACTTTGATAATATTTTCTGCTAAGCGAATGTAGACAATTTCTTACCCTAAATATCAACGATACTGTAAGAAAAATAGAATTGAGTTTAGTGAGGTTACCGTATGATCACTATATTTTTTTATATTTGTGAATATAATCCTGAGAAAATATTCAAAATTCTCTTTAAATAAAGACAACCATAAGAAAGAATGAAGTACGATCTAAATCTGCTTAGTGGCCGAATACCTGTTGGTGATTCGTCAAGGTCAATGAAAGAAATATTTCCTTATACTTGAAAAACTCAAAAGAAATTTCAAAATTGAGATACTGAATGTGCCTTAAAAGTATTTTTCTGAAAATGAGAAAGTAATATACTTTCACTCACTTATACTCACTTATTTATGTACATATGGACATGTCGAATATTGAACATTTTTAGCAAAATCTATGATTCGCTAAATTCAATTGCCTGTTATTCGAATATTTTTTTAGTTTTATTTATTTTGTTTCAAGCTTAACATTCCCACTCAAGTAAATAACCACTCTAAAGTTATTGTTTATTTTCTTTGTAAAATAGTGTGACATTTTTTAATGAAAGGCGTTCAACTCTGGTTGGAATTTCAGCCACACCGAGGTGTCCAGTTGAAAAACCATAATTTTTCAAAGCAAATATTTAATTACCTGTGAGCCCTGCGGCCAACAACTTGGCCAAAACCATTTTGAAAACCAAAACACAAAAAGTAAATTATGAAATAAATAATTACATCAAGGCATACCCTACACAAGCAGATCCCCTCTGTCACTTTGTCGCCCCTCTATCTCACTATAATTTTTGCTTGCTTGCTGCGCTCAAGCTCAAGCTCAAAGTGAGCTACGCGCTCGCTTTGTATGTGCTTAAGTTCATGACAAATTGTGCTTAGTCGACAGTTGGCTCGCTTTGCTTTTTAATTCGATGTTTGTTTTGAACTTCTCTCTTTTCGGTGTGTTGACTCCCCTTCGCCGCTAAACTAATAGCAAATTCCCCAAAAACTATTTTGCCAAAGCAACGCCAGCGCAGTGGGGCAATGTGCGGCTACATGTTGAGAACTGTTTTCGTTTTTGCTTTTGCTTTCTGCGTGGTTTTCGAAAAACTTTCTCAGCATACAGCTGCGGTTTCCGCTTTTAATTGGAAGGAAAAATTCAGCATTTCATTTGTTTGCTGCTTGTGTTGCTAAATAAGCAGAGAATAATATGTGCGGTTATGTGAGTAATGTGTGGGTGTGTTGTGTGCATTATCAGGAAACTATGTTCAAATGAACTCTTGCGTTAATAAAACATATATTTGTGTAATTACTTTTTACTCTCAGTGCAATAATGTTTTTGAAAAGGTGTGCTTATGTGAGCGTTTCTTGCCTCCGGCTTATGCAAACCATTATATAGGTATCGTGCTAACCAGTTTTATATTGCTTATGCTGTGAAGCGTATGTATATATTGTAACGAATTTAATTTTCTTGCTCAAAATATGAATCTCACCATTTCCTTTTTAAGTGTGTGCTTTCTCCTCATTATTCATGACACGTCGAAATTTCTCTCTATCTGCCCTCGGGGCATACTCATTTCCTTCCATTTCCAGACATGCTTTGATCTGCTTCAGCTCTTCCGGCGTTCTTCTTTTCGCTGTTTCACACGCTTGTTTTATTAAAGTTTATGGCATTTCCTTCATGCTTTTTATCCCCATGGAACCAATAGTGTTGTGATTCGAATTATCAAATATATAATTCCGTTCAATTTAATCTATTAAGAATTTTAAAAGTGAGTCTATGGTAGGGTTCAACGTTTAAAAACTATCGATTTGGTGAAATTTTCACAGCTAAGGTTTTGTAGACCTTTTTCCTCTTATAAAAAAGAAGACAGATATTATGTTTAGAAATCCCAGAAATATTTTTATGTAAAATATTATTTGTTAGACTTTTATTAGCGCAATAAAATGTGAAAGATAATTTTTATTCAGCGGAATTTTGAGATTCATTTGACCAAAAAAAAATTAATTCGTGGAAGTTCAAAAAAGTGTCAGCTGTTCCAAAAAGGAGTGAAAACAATGAAAAAGTTCGCTATATTTTTAAATTTTTGTATAAAAAAGGGAAGAATGCCACACAAGCCACCAATGAAACGTGTGAAGTGTACGTAGACGATCCTGTATCAGTTAGTGTGGCACAACAAGGGTTCGCACGCTTCCGTTCTGGAATCCATTCATCATCAAACGGTTCTGAACCATTTTCAAAAGGCTGACTACAAAAAGACACTCGATGTTTGGGTAACACACGAATTGTCCGCGAAAAATTTAATGGACCGAATTAACATCTGCGATTCTTTGCTAAAATGAAATGAAATCGAAGTATTTCTGAAACAAATGGTAACAGGAGACAAAGATTGGATTAAATATGACAATAATGTGAGAAAACTATCATGGTCCAAGCGTAATGAAGCTTAACAAATGGTCGCAAAGCCAGGATTGACGTCTCGAAAGGTTATGCTGAGTGTTTGGTAGGATTGAAAATTAAGCATCCACTGTGAGCTGCTCTAGCCTGATCGAACAATTGATTCTACATTTTACTGTCAACAACTGTTTATATTGAAGCAAGCAATCGAACAAAACGGCCAGAACTGATCAACAGAAAGGACTTCGTCTGCCATCAGGACAACGCTCATCCACATACGTCTTTGTTGACTCGACAAAAACTGCGAGAGCTTTGCTGGGAAGTTTAGATGCATCCACCATATAACTCCGACCTTGCACCATCGGACCAGATATGAAAATAATGTGAGAAAACTATCATGGTCCAAGCGTGGTGAAGCTCAACAAATGGTCGCAAAGCCAGGGTTGCCGCCTCGAAAGGTTATGCTGAGTGTTTGATGGGATTGGAAAGGAATTATCCACTCTGAGATGCTCCAGCCTGGTCGAACGATTGATTCAACATTTTACCGTCAACAAATGATGAGATTGAAGCAAACAATCGAAAAGAAGGGTCAGAACTGATCAAAAGAAAGGGCTTCATCTTCCATCAGGACAAAGCTAGATCACACACATCTTTCATGACTCGACAAAAACTAGGAGAACTCGGCTGGGACGTTTTGATACATAGACATAGCACCATCGAACTACCATTTGTTTCGGTCAATGCAGAACTCTCTTAATGGAGTAAAGTTGGCTTCAAGAGAAGCCTAAGAAAATTACTTGCAGTTTTTTGCCGAGAAACCACAAAAGTTCTATATTGATGGATAATGTCTCTAGCAGAAAAATGGAATAAAGTGGTCGACAAAAATGGTATATATTTGGTTCATTAAAATTTAGTAAAAATATAAAAAAAAAGTTTAAGTTAAATACGAAAAGACTTTCTCGACTGCTTACTATAATTTTGCTGAAGTTTAAAATGGTTGAACATAAACCTCCACATCAGGTTGTTATTCGATATCGGAATATAAAGAGAAAATAGATGTTATAAGTAACTTATTGTACTCCTTTTTACGAAGCTTAAATTTTAGGCGTCTAATTGTACTTTAATATAATATTATTTTCAAGGAGACGAGATAGCGAAGAATAATATGACAGGTGTTATTTTGCGTACGAAATGCTCTTCATATTTGACTTTCATTAAAGCTCCTACAACAAGTAAAATTCAGTTTTGCCACTTCTTCATAAAAAAGACTGCCACAGTCACTAAACAAAATACAAACAAAACAATAATCCGTTTCAACAATGGCAATAAAATGCGACAGTTGTGACAGCACCACAAGGTAACAAGACAAGGTTTGGAGAAGCTCGCAACTCAGCCACAGAGGAAAGGAAATGTAGAAAGCATAAAAAACAATAAAAGAGAAAGAATAAAAATAATAAAATAAAGTATTTACACACTTTTATATAAACATATAAGAAATATTTATAGCCATGCGTATGAAGAAGAGTTGCAGAAGGTGTATGCTGCTTCGAAAAAACTCTCCAGCCAAGGTGCCACCTCTGCATTGTTTGCATGGCGCCTTCGTGCGGTATTTCCTTTGCCACCTTTTCCCTTACAGTTAAGCTTTTTTGAAATTTCATAAATATTTTAGCAGATATTAAATTTTTCCTCTGAATTTGAAATGCCCGACGTCGTCCTTTTGTTTATTCACTGCCGTGTCTCTGGTGGCGTGCTTGTCTCTCAGCGGAATGACACTGAGCCACTGCACAATGCAGCTGTGGCGTAATTTCCATGCAACTAACTGCCACTACACAATTACAAAAGCGAAGGCGATTACTGCAACTAAATAAGTATAAAGAGGAAATATCAAGGTAAAAAGTTTTAGCAGCGAATGTGTGGGTCATAAGTGCGGAGGAGTGGGCAGCAAGTGCTGACAGTGTGTCCGATGGTGTGAGCTAACTGAGTAGTCCGCATAATAAAGCTTGACTCGTGTAGGTAATTACTTCATTATATTTTATGGTTACAAGGTGATCTTTGGGTGCAGAATTAGTTCCTTTACTCCCGGTTGTGGCCTTTGTTCTCTTAGGCATACCAGTTTTAGTCGATGCACCGCATTTATACCCTGAATATACCTTAGTATACAGTTTGCCATGAACATCTAGAACGAAACGCCATAGACCCTTAAATAAATATACGAAGTATGTTCAAAAATAAGGAGTATTTTTGTTTTTTCTGAAAAAAAGTATTAATTCATTTGTCTACATTAATGCTGTCGCCTTCCGAATAGTCCCCACTCGATTTTATGCACTTATGTCATTGTTTCTTCCAATCATCGAAACACTTTTGAAATTTCATTTTTAGAATGGCCTTTAGAACTTCTATCTTGTAACAAGAGGGCCGTCGATCTCTTATTTTTGGAAATAGGAAAAAGTCTCATGGTGCCATGTCTTGCGAATTTTGATGTTGAGACATCGTTACAGTATTGGTTTTGACCAAGAATTCATGAACAAGAAACGAAGTGCGTGCCAAGCTCATTAATCCTTAGCGACTGCCACAGGCAAAGTAAGCAATGAATGCAGCTGGAAATTTTGTCAATTGGACTTTCCAAGTCACTGAAATTTTATATTCAAAAATTCCCGTTCTTTAACATACCTCGAATAGAAAATGATCAGCGAGTCGAACCAAACGGGAACTGTTCTCCTTATTCATAAGATATCGATCTGAGATTTTGAATACGTACTCCCTCAAAAAGCTCTTAGTTTGTTGGAAACGCCGATTTCGGCCACTACAAGATATAGTTGTCATAAAAACTGATTCACGATCAAAATCAAGTATTTGTATGAAAACTTTTCTATTTGTGAAGGCTACTGTAGCTTCGATGCACAGGAAGTTAATATATTTTCTTGTTTCTATATTCAAGTGTATAGTCAAATCAATATTAAAACCTAGATATCATACCCATATGAGTACTTATATTTTGATTTATCTTCATTACTATTCGTTGAGTCCCCTCCGTTTGCAATTAAACATTTCTTATTTACTCCACATGCTCTAGACGCCCCACCGCGTCACTAATGATGTTGACATGGCTTGGTTGTCACATCACCTGACTGGCTTCACTCTCGGCTAAGGTCGGCTTATAACATCAACATCAACGTCAACAACATAGCCAGCCACTCAGTCTTAAGCAGTCACTGAGGACGTCTCACTTCTAGTTTATAGCGCATGAAATGTAGACTTGGCATTATTGTTGCTTTATTCAGTGTCAGCATTATTATTGTTTTGTCACTGTTGCGGAGATTTACCCAGCTCTTCTGCTGCTAAGCGAAACCATGTCGCTAATTAGTATGTGCTTTCTATGCCTTGCTTATGCGCCTAAAGCTATGCTTATGCAGAAATATGTCGAAATGTATAAGTAAAGGTGATACACACACTTATATATGGTTATGTGGAACACACCTTCAGCGTCTGTCAAGGCAGTTTGCAGTCTGAATATGAAAGTACCGCTACACACATACGTACCTATGCTCAGTTATTAAGCTGTATCAGCACGTCTGTGTGCATGCAACTAAATACAGTTACTTAATGACATACCAAAGTTGACATTTACTGCGCTCTTAGTTGCTAATGATGATGTTGTTACTGTTGTTGCTTTATTAACCGAGACATTTGCGTTGGTGTTGACACCATTGCGCGTTGGGAGAATTTAGTTTTCAAAGCCATCGTCGCTTCTGCTTCGTTGCAACTGCCATATTCGCCCGCAAAGTAGCTACTTTCTTCACCTTCACACACCCACACACGCGCGCATATACAAGCACACAAAATGTCATAATTCTTGCATTTATATTAGCCATGCAGTCGTCGCTTGCTGGTGTGATTGCCCTGCAGGAGCATTTAGTCGGAAATTATAATTAAAATATGCCGCTCGCACTGCAAATATGTGCATGTGTGTGTGCATGTTTTACGTGCTGGTATCCATTAACACTCTAGTGAGTCTCGTATTCCCAAGTAGCTGCGCAGCATTTCAGCAGTCCAAGTGCAACGCCACAGCCACTTCGTATTGTATTTGCTGCGCACAACTGAGGTGTAAACGCTACACTGCACTCTCTCAAATGAAGCCAAATTAGTGCACTTTGAGTTGTTGTTGTGCATTAAGTACGCTTGTTTGTAATTGCAGCTATTAGTTGACGGCCTTTGGCTGGCTGCCTGAGAAGCCAAGCGTTTTGGTAGCGAAATCTGTCACTTAACTCGGATATCTCTTTGATCGATGTACTTACCTGGAAGTGTGTGTTGTTGCAAGTGGCATGTTACATATTATTGCAAAGCCTTGGTGTTGATTTCAGAGAAGATGAACTGATCTCCCATTAAGCTATTTAATGCGTGTAGTCTTACGGTAATGGAATGTCAATTCAAAGCCAATCCATCCAGCATTACTTGGTCGCGATTAAGACAAACCGTTGCTTTGGATATACGCAACCTAATGTAATTACAGAGATCACATATATGTTAAATATTGAAAAAAGGAATGTAAAAACATAAAAAGTAACAGGTTAAAGTTGAAAAAGTTATTTATAGCGTTGCCACCTATTATTTGTTATCTAATAAAATGTTAACTAAATACAATTTATACAATATTGGCTTACAAAAAAAGAAATTTGTGAAGATATACAGCTCAATACTTTAGAGGATTATAACCTTCTTCTTCGCTTACGTGGTTATAGCCAAGTTGAATTGAAGATTCCAAGCGCATCCAGGTCCTTTTCTACCAGGTCCTTCCAACGGAATGGAGGTCTTTCTCTTCCGCTGCTTCGTCCGGCGAGTATTGTGTTGAAAACTTTTCAAACTTTCGGACGACCTGACCTAGCCAGCGGAGCCGCTGTCTTTTAATTCGCTGAACTATGTCAAAGTCGTCGTATATCTCATACAGCTCAGCGTTCCATCGAATGCGATATTCGCGGTGGTCAATGCGCAAAGAACCATAAATATTTCGCAGAACCTTTCTCTCGAAAACTCCTAACGTCAACTCATCAGATGTTGTCATCGTCCACGCCTCTGCAGGTCGGGAATGATGACTGACTTATAAAGTTTTGTTTTTGTTTGTCGAAAGAGGACTTTACTTCTCAATTGCCTACTCAGTACTGAGTAATTCTGCGTTGGATTTCGAGGCTGACATTATTGTTGGCGTTGATGCTGGTTCTTAAATGGACGAAATTATCAACAACTTCGAAGTTATGACTGTCAACGGTGACGTTAACGGTGACGTCGTCTTGCTGTGTATTACGACTTACGTTCACTACAAGACCCAGACCACACCAGGACAAAAATTTATGCAAAATTTTGATAGGGTAAAGTCATCATCAAATATCAATGAACAAGAAATGAAAAAAGGCTTCTGTTGGCCATATTTTGTCAGAATTGCCATCTGCTTCAAAGTTGAAATTAAAATTCAAATATTAAACACCCGTTCACCAAACAAGTTTCTGGATTTTCGTAACACAATTTAAATACATATTGATTCTGCACACACCATTGTAGCACAAAACCATTAAACCCTTGAATTTCTGGTATTTTTCCCATTTTCTCAGCCATGAAATTCACATTTATAATTGTAATTTTTTTATTAAACACACAAAACAAGTACAGTGCCTTCAATTTCTATGCAAGCAATTCACCTCGAAAATGATATCATAATAACGGTGCAGTGGCACGTGAGCACGTGTGCGCTTGTGTTTGCCTTTCGCCTCTAGCGATGTGAACTTGCCGCACTATGAAGTCATTTTCAACTTGGCTGAGTGCGCACCCACACACACATGCGACTATGTAGACGGAGCGGAACAAAGCACACTCCTCGACAGTTGCGCCATTCAAACACACATGCGCCACTACTCACACACACTTACCGTACCGGCACTATTTTGAACCACTTTTATGTATATTTACATGGTTGCGTTTTTTGCATTTGTTTTCTTGTAGCAACTACTACAATATTATAAAAGTTATAAAAGTGCAGCGTCGTAAGTAGTTTTAGTTGGGCAAATTCCGCTGCGCCCCTGGCGAATCATCAGCGCGCCAAGACCAAGTTGCCAAGCAAAGAAAGAATAATATTAACACACACATGAAGTGCCGCGACGGACATGAATGCGAATGTGTGAGAATGCAATTGAAGCTGGCGCGTTGGCGCTGCGCTGTCGCTGCGCTGCCGTGGCAAAGTTTATTGTGTGGAAAAGTTGCACGGCGGCATGCGGCTTCAGCGGCACTGGTGCTTGGTGCTAAGAAAGCCCACAAACACACGCACACACCTACTTGCAGCTGTTGTGTATTATCAAAAGACGTGCGACGCGACGCTGGCTGTTGCTTCTTACAATCGCACAGCGCACACACACTGCTGCGCTTCTGAAATTTTTATACTTCCTTTCACAAGAATGTAAGGTAGAACAATTTCGCTTTGAATAATTTACGCACAGCACGACGCAAGGACTCGTGTCACGAGCGAAAACTTTCATTCAGCATATATTGTGCCAATATATGCTCGTGTGTGTGTGTGTGTCGCCATAATACTGCCACTTTTGCATTGCCGTGCACTGACAGCTGTGTCCTTGCCGCTGTGAAAACAATAAATAAATAAGTGCGCGTGTACGCAAAAGGAAAAGCAGAAGCAAAAAACAATAGCAGCATTTCGGGCGCATAGCCATTTAGTCTATCAGACGCGCGCATTGTCAATTGTCATGAGATTTTTTTATTAACACAGATTTAATAAACTACGAAATTGCATAACTTTAAATTTCCAATAAAGAATTTTCACTATCTCACTATTAATTTATTGCCTTTTTTGCAACATAAATATTTAATATTTGCAATTTTCCGCTTGTTAGCAAATTGCCTGTTATGAAATGCTTCCTAAATTGTTTTTACTTTTTTATGGTAGTGTGTTTGTGTGCGGAATTAAAAATTCCATTGCATATGTTTAGGCGTTCGAACATTGATGAGAGACACGTATAGTTGAGAATTAATATACTTTTTAGTACAAAAGTGAGGAAAATATCACTGAAAATTGCTCGATAGAAACACATAAACTTTTAGTGGAAAAATAATAAAATATTTATACAAAAAAAAATTGTTAGTAAAATTGAAATATAAATATTTATTGTTTCATTTCACAGTATGTGTATTTATACTATCTAAGTCACTAACTGCTTTAGTTAATTGCTTTGAATATTTTCTTGAAGTAGAAAAAGAAGTTATGTTTTAAGTCTTTCGTAAAAATCCTTTTGTTTGAGTTTCCTTTGCGTAGTTAACTGGTTCCAGATATTAAAAAAAATATTTAAATAAAATAGTAAAATTTTAAAAGTTTAATCTTTTAGTTATACTTTCGTGAAGTTTATCTTAAAAAATTTAAAATTTATAAGAGAACAACATGTACAATAATATTATTTAATGTATTGTGCATCAGAACCTATGATATTCTTTATCAATCCGTTGCAAAAACGATTTTTTTTGTAGTGATCAAAAAGCATTTATGATGGAAATACCGTTTTCAACACCTATTAAGTAGCAAATAATGTCTGCGATTCAAATTAATAGAAATTGTTTATATGCTTAATGTATTTTTGGCCAAGGGTTTTCAAAAAAATTAGCAACATTTTAGGCAAAAGTAAGTTTTGATTTTCTGGTAAGAGATTGATGAGTTAATTCAGCTATTTCCTTTCACAAGGAGATCAAATTGCATGCAATTACAAATATGGTAACTATATGTATACCATAGTTTAAAAAAAAATTACCGGCTTAGAGTCAATTTTTGGAAACGTTTAAATTTTTTTTTTTTAACGAGAAAATTGAAATTTTGGGTCCGATGAACTCTGCTTCTAACTCTTTGTGCACATATGGGCTAGATTTGCTATTCTACCTTCAGTCTAGTGTTTGCTTTTACATTTTCGCGCATCGCAATTTAGGTTGTCTGAAATTTGCATTTTTGCACAGACACACAAAAAACAACAAATTATCATCGAATAGATGCAAACGCAAATGGAAAAAATTCTAACAAATTTTCGGTGTCAGAAAATATTGAATGGAAGCCAAAAATAAATAAAAACAGAAGCCAAATAATACTGTGGTGATCGAATAGCAAAAGTTTTGTATCCATATTCGATGAAATATTTGCGGCAAAAGGCAAAGCCATTTTTGTTTGTTTTAATTTTATGCTTGTGTGCAAATACTGTCAAAGAGAGTATACTTTTTTCATTTATTGCCATTCATTAAACACCAGTCGACCCACATTTTGTGCTTGGTATTAGTGTGTTTCAATCAATTCCCGCGATGATGAAAATTAGCTTTGTTTTTAATTTTTTATGTAGACATACTTTTGCAACAAACTGTTAAAACAAAATATGAATGCCTATGTGTTCGCAAATATTTCGCATATTGCGTCTTTTAGTCTGCGCGTAGTCTGCTTTTAGGCGCCGGAATGCATTCAAGCGTTTGATTAAGCTGTTAGCCTTGTTTTATGTTTTATTTTTAGGTGGCTTCTAAAGGAAAACTTATGTATGTGTATTTGAAAACATCACCGGCAGACACAGACAGATTTTCCACGAAAAAATATATTCATCTGCCTCTTTTCATGCACATAAATGGGAATACTTAATACCTCTAAGTTCCAATGAAAAATGCAGCTGATGAAAAAGCGATATTTGCTTTAAAGAATTAGGTATGAGAAAACCGAAAAATAAGTGTTGCGTTACAAAGCTACATATGTAGGAGCAAATAACATAATAAATGAAGAAACAAAAACAATGAAGTTAATGAATATATTCACGAAATGTTTATTTGCTTCCTCTGATGAGGTTGTGCTAGGCGCAAGTAGGTGTATAACTCTGCCACGTTTAGTTCGATAGAAAGCGGCAGATAATAAATCGTTGCGCCGTGGGAAGCGACATCCAAATATTTGCGGTTAGACAGTAAATTATCGCCATTGCGGCACATGACTACATATATGTATTTTATCATCAGCATACGTTAACATCGCTTCGCTAAAAATTGCTTGGTAAATTACTTAAGTCACTGGGGATTCATGCCTGGTTGGCCTTGATGATAAAGTAGGAAAGTCAGAAAAAATTCATTTGCTTTAAAGATGAAATCAAATACTTACATTTACTATTATAGAGTAATATGATAACATTTTTAGACAATAGTAATTTTATTAGTATTTTTTTTTAGAAAGAGTGGAAATTATCTCCATAAAAACTCTCTCTGGAAGGTTCGGAGCGACAAGTTTTGAAATTTTCATTTCATTTACACCATATCATATCATCACTTAACATAATATGATCGACTTCATGGATTTCAACAAAGTAGGAACTTTTCGTTTTTAAATTGAGGAATCGAATATTGAGCCTTTTTCGCATTTGATATCGAAGTTTTCAACTTTCTAAGTTGGAATTCCCCTACTTGCTTTAGAGGCTTCAAAAACTCGACTCGAAAAAAAGTGCAATTTTTTTAAAATTGGAAAAAGTGGTTTGTGACCAAAAAAATTTTACTTTACTTTAGCTTGTTGTTTAAAAATATGTTCAAACTTGACTTAATGCCAAAGGTAATAAATGACGTTTAGTTTTTTTTCCATCCTGCCCGCTAATTATGAAAACTCGTAAAAATGAAAAACCGAGAAATCGCGCGTCAAAGTATTCGCTTTCTGCCCAAGCGCTCATATGTCTGCTAGACGCTCGGTCACTATTTCCCTTTTAGCTTCGACAATATTTCCAATTCCCAACTATAACTTAAGGGACATATTCTAAGATAAATTTTAAAGAGATATGAGCAAAACAAAAAATTTTAATTTTTTGAAGATTCCAAAGCAGCGAAGGAAATGAGTTTTTCTTTTTAAGTTGTTTAAAACAAATTTATTTATAAACATATGTATGTTTGTAAAAAATACCCTAAAACTAATAAAACAGTTCCACATAAGCGCTCATTGCACTCACCACTCCTATCCACCGCAAGCGTCGAAAGTGTCACACCTGCGCAACCCACATCACTTCGCCTAACCGACATTGCAATGGGACATCAACATATGTATACCCAATGCGCGTGACCCCAATATGTAAGCGTATTTCCTTTAATTTTAACTTGTCAAATTGGTTTGTCGATAAATCAAAATTAGTTAAAAATAACGCATACGCCGTGGCTGTCCCAAAGCGCACGACGCAGGGCCCAAGCAAATAAATATATACACAACCACGCACATCTGCATAGATTTGTGCGCGCGTATGCGTGTGTAATAAATAATATCTAAAGCATTGATATCACAAACACGTCCCGCCAAGAGGGAGCGAACGGCGCAAGTAAGGGCAAAAGCAAGAACAAAAAGAAAATCAATACAATACAACCACTTATAAAAGTGCGCACTACACTCTCAGTTAACTACATACTCACACATGCATGCAAGAGTGTACGTGTGTTGGTGCTTCTGTTGTTCGTAGGCATTCAAATGCAAAACAATCAACCGCAAGCTTTTAACAATATCGCCAAACAAATAACCGAACGCTCACTTGACTACAAACTAGCTGGCTCTAAGCTTATATACATATACATATGTATGCTTGCTTACAAGTGTGTCTATGTGTGCGTGATGGCATTTTGCTTTTATGGCCTTTCTGAACGCATCGGCGTCGTTATCCTTTCACACAGAGCCTCAATCGGTTTTTATGGCAAATCAAAAAAGCTTTTCAAATCAAGACGCTCAAAGAAATAAAGAAGTGTTGAGTGAATAGCAATTTGAATATGATGATGGCGGCGATGATGATGTAAGGTAGCGAGTTCATATATTATGCGATTGTATGAATAAAATCGATGAAGCCTATTTGGAGCGTGCATTGAGCTCATGGCAAGCGATACCTCACCCTGCCGGCATGTTGTTACATATGCAGCCATAAATACGGTTTGTATATGGATATCAACACATTACCGAAGGCAATAGTTTGGGAAATACATTTACATATTTAAGTAGCATTGTAGACGCGCATAGTGAAAGGAAACCCGCCATTGCTTACAAGCATTTTATTGGCTTCTAAATTGAATGTTTCAATAGTAAAATTGATCAAGCGATTTGTATATCTCTACGAACAAGAAAACTCTAGCTAGTTTTCACGCTTTGAAACTGAGCTTTTACACACTTTTCTTGGATACTTATATTTTTGTAAAAATGTTTTGAAGCTTATGATCCTATCTTATAGGCATATAATATATGTACACACATACATATTCATTCTTTGAGCTGCTTTTTTGCCACTATAAGCATTTCCAATTTTTATTTTTATTATACCCCGAATAGAGTAGATTAAGTATGCCACGATGTTTGTCCTAAACGGAAACGTCGGAGATCTAATAAAACATATATATATACAAGTTGTATATATCTAAATGATTACTAAGCCGAGTTAAATCGATTCAGCCACATCCCTATGTCGGTCTGTATATACAAGGTGCTTTCCAAAGTAAACAAGACGCTTTGAATCTAGCGCCCCCTGGTGGCGCCATCTATATGTCAACTGGTGGAATCTGATATCTTTATCGATTGTCTAGTGAGTTTGTGTTATCGATGCGAAAATGAGCTTCGAAAAAAGAGCCAACATTAAATTTTGTTTTTAAATTGGTAAAACTTTCACCGAAATGTTTCCAGTAATGAAACAAGTTTATGGCAATGTTTGCCTATTCCGTAGCAGAGTGCACGAGCACAGTAGGCCAATAAAATCCTTGATCATCGGAGATTCCGTCGAAACTTTGCGTGAATTCATCAAAAATCAGCTGAACTCATCATTGAAATTCATGGATATGGAATTGAACATCTCCAAAACATCGATTTATCCCATTTTGACCGAACATTTGGGCTTACGAAAGGTGTGTGCACGGTTTGTTCCGCACAAATTTACTGACGACCAAAAATTTCTCAGAATCCAACATTCGAAAATTTATTTGCCAATTAAAGGAAAGCGTTCTACAGACCTAGAGGCCATTCAAAAGGCTTGCACCGGCATACTAGCGAGCATACCGGCCATCGAGCTAAAACACTTGTTCGACATGCTTTTGGACCGTGCTATATTGCTGTATTGAAGCAGGAAGAGACTATTTTGAATAAAATAAATTGATTTTGCCGAAAAAGCCATTTGTACTGTTTTTTTAAGTCCTGTTTACTTTGGAACGCCTTTTGTATGTACACCAACTAGTCTCTCTGGTTTTAACATATTGATGTAAGCTTCATCTTCATCTTTATTTTAATCTTTTTCTTTTTTTTATCTTATACTTATTCTTATACTTATACTTATACTTATACTTATACTTATACTTATACTTATACTTATACTTATACTTATACTTATACTTATACTTATACTTATACTTATACTTATACTTATACTTATACTTATACTTATACTTATACTTATACTTTACATATACTTATTTACTTATGGTCTTTATCGTTATTGTCCTATTTTACAAGAGTTTACAACTACTTTTCTTCAAGCCCATTCAATAAATTTTTTTTTCATTTCCAGCTCCTCACTGACGAAGGATAAAAAGAGGTAAAACCACAACGGGTCAATACTATTAGTATTTTCTTGCAATAATTCAAAATTTCTTTAAAGTTTTGCTCTCGCTAGCCTTGAGTAATATATAAATTTAACTTTTTCAAGTTGAAACTAGCCGATTGCTCATCGATACTTTTGATATCGATTGCATTTGAACCGGATGTATGTATGTTCGCATATTAAATCTATGTACAGAACAAATACACACACATAAATATTTGCATAAATAACCGCAAGGCAGCAGCGGTACCAAGCGCCAACTGCCGCGGACTGTCGGTGTTGACTGGCAGACAAGAATCAGTCGTGTTGGCATGTTTACCATTTAAGGATAATGTCGATGTCGACAACATTACCGCATTACGCAAACACCGTCAAGCACACACACATACACATATGCAAACATGCGATTACCTATTTACATGCAGATGCGGCTATTTGAGCCTACAGCTGTAAGCCTGAGCTTCTGCAACATTTGTATGCAAGCGAGTGTGCTTGTGTGGATTGTGTACTCATATGCAAATTTATGAGGCAATTGCTCCGAACTACCCCGCCAGCCTTTGTAGTTGTTTACAAACCCAAATACATGACATTATACGCACGCGGTCGTGCCACTCTTCTATGTGCGTGTGTGTTAGTGTGCGCCAGTGTTTATGTAGTTGTTAGCCGCAGCCGTTGCGTGTAGCAAATAAAAACAATGAGCGGTACACGAATATACACACACACAAAGTGCATGCACAGTTACATGTGTGGTATCTGCTGCGAGGGCGTGACGGCTTTTTGTGTCTGTCCGAAGCAGACACGTAGGATATTTGTTGCCAAACCAAAGGAATAACAGTAAGTGTGTAGCAAAGAAATTCGGCTGTGTTCGCTCACTTTGTGGGAGTTTATTTGTCTTTTGCATAATACACATTTGCGTTTAAGTCTATGAGTGCGTATGTGTGCGTGCGTTTATGAAAATGTAGCTATTATCAACAACACACAACAGTTTGTCTACTTTGTATGCAAGTCCCGCGCAGGGAAGCATTTAATATTTGCTCTCGCAGAGTGCAAAGTTATGACGCCAAACATTATTGCAAATTGTGGATGTTTATTTAGTAAAATGGCGTTCCATACTCGTAACTAACTTAGACGAAGCTTTTAAAGACCTGTGTGTTCAGTTAAATAACAAGTGCAAAATTTATGGTTTTCATGTAATGTGAAACGGTTAAATATATTTCGTTATTATATTTCGGATGACTAGTACTTTCAAACTTTATGTAGATAAGTACAATATTTTGTTTATTTATTGGCGCTATGCCAAAACAAAAAAGAAATCATAGTGGCAGGAACCCCATGGAAGCGGCAAATAAAATAACAGAAATAAAGGAAATTTAAGGGAGATCTGAGTTCGTCAAGAAGATAAGGAACGTGTTTTAATTTGTAAAAGATAAAACGGCTTATCTCGATTACCGGCAAAACATGAATTTTATAGAAAAAGTTATATTGAAAAGTTGTAAGCAATTAAAAAATCTACGACTTTTGCAAAAACAGCTTTTCCACATAACCTCAAAATTTATATGAAATATTCAAAAGTCTACGGTTTTGGTAATTTTATTTTTATCTTCTACAAGAAAGTTCTTTTACGGAGTTCGGTTTAAAGTTACTTTAATATGTCCCAAAAGATTGTATTTTTTATTAAAAATATTAAGGAGTCAACTTTGACTTAAAATCTATGCAAAAATAAAATAATTCCGAGGGGTCACCGGAAATGGCGTCTCAATGGCAGAGTTTAAAATATTTTTTTCCTAAAATTTCAGAATTTCTTTATTAATAGTATATGTTTGTAACAATAAAAAATTCAAATGAAAAATTTAATTTTTTACATGAAAAAAATGCTGAAAAAAGGCTGTTATTTACCCGAGGAAACTCCTGAAACCTCTTGAAGATACTCAAAACTCCAATGTCTCAAAGCTTTCAAGAGCTGTGAATGTTTCAACTATTTGAAATTTCTCAGTACTGGAATATATAAATATGTAAAGCTCTTGCTTTTTACCTTTTCGCTTACGCTCTAATATTTATTTGACTACTTCTCAGTCACTTGAGGTGCTTTATCCGCTGTTGCAATTGCAGCTGCTGCCGATATAATTACTTTAGACGCTGGATCAATGAAGAAGTATCTAGAACATCACAATTTCAATTTTTTAAATGTATATATGAGTAGCTTAAGCAAATTTATGGCTGTTGATTGACGGTGCATTGTTGGTACCTGAAATAGAGCTTAAGAAATTTTTTTCTCAACTTCCACAAAATACTTGTTTTGGCGCTGCAAGTGTTCATCTCAACTTAGGAACGAACCAAAGAACCTAAATTAGCATCTAATCTCTCATATTGGATTTTGATTAAATTTCGATAAGCTGAAGTTTTTCAAGCGGTTTAGGGAGAGTAATGGATTTGAATAAAAAGAGCGAGCAATATTGAATGTTAGAAGAATATATTAACGCCATAAAATAGGTTTGAACAATTGAATATTTATGCAGCATTATTAAAATGGTGTAAAGACTAAAAATCTACTTACTTAAATGACAGTTTAAACTAAACTACCTCAACCTAAGTTCTGGAGTATAGCAACTGTGGACATTTATAAAACAAAAAAAGATTATACTAACATGAACCTACAAATAAAGTTTAAATTGGTGTTAACCCTTTGTAATAGAAAAATATTGCAAACTTCAAATCTTGAATACCCGTTTTGTCTATGTAATATAATGTAATTTGTAATTTATGTTTATTTAGAGAGTTTCTATATAATATTCCATCTGAAGATGGCTTCCTTATTCGTTTTTCCTAACCCTGGTTGAAAATCATAGTTGTAGTCACATTTACTCCAATAAAACACCATAAGATAATGTCAGTACCTGTATTGTCATCGTCCACGGAACTTAAAAACTGAAGCAATTTCGAAATAATTGCAATACTATATTCACTTACTTCCAATTTACTTTGGCATTCCACGTTGGCTTTGTTTTACTTACTTTCCTCTTTGCAGATTTCATTTCTGTTAATGTACTTCCAATTTTCTTCAATTTCCGGTGGATCCGCATATATGTATGCTGGCTAATGCTTGTGCCGCTTTAATAATTCGACTACCTTTCCTATTCAACTCTATGCTTTGTGCTTCTTTTACGACCTCTATGTTGCACATATAAAGTTTTATGCCACATCTAGCATTTATTTCCTGTTTATTGCACCCACGCGCCCAACTAACAATGTGGACAGCGCAAACCGGAAGTGTCGTACAATGAACTGTACCCCCTCACCTACACACTTCCAAGCAAGTAGCTAGTAGTTCGGACATTCGGGGCGCTCTTGATTCATCATAAAAATATGGAAGTACACCTATATGTATTGGTGTATAAGTGTAAAGCAAAAGTGTGTCTGCAAATTACTTTTCTCGCATCAAAGTATATTATTCGGTCTTTATCACACCAAAGCCCGGCATCATTTTGCATATGTTCCGCATTTACTCCTTTCATTTGAAAACTGTGAATATACCATAAGATCATGTTTATATATACTATGTACATAAATATTTTGGAAATGTATCCTCATTTCCTTCATCTGCTGCTTGCGTCTGGGCTGATACGGTTTGATGAACCCATAAAATTTTTTACACATTGTTGCTTTGCACAGTTTTCTCGCTCATTTCTCAGGCTTTTCGTGCGTTGCCAGTATAACAAATAGTTTGCCGAAAATGTTGATAAATTCATAAAACAATGAAAAAAAAAAATGTTTCAAAGTGTTTCATAAGGCTTTGAAATTTCGTTGCTATGTATCGAATAAAGTAGATTTGGAAAAAAATGGTTCATAATTCTTTCAGGGCGTTTACGAAAGATTTTCATAAAGAAATCGAAGCCTTATTTTAAACATATTTTTGAAAATTCTTCTTCTTTATAGTAACTACGCCATACGTGGCTACTAATAAACATAATAGCTTGCGAACTCGTCCTAGATCCCATTTAACTAACATGCCTTATGTTATGTTATGAAGCCTTCCTGGCTTCAATATAAATTAGCATAGGTGTAAGAGTATAAATTATTCGGTTACACCCGAACTTTGCACTTCCTTGCATGTTTTATTTAAAAATTTTCCAAAATATTTTGCCCTCCTGGGTCATTAATTTGTCGCACAGTGTTATTCTTTTGTTTATTGTTTGAGAATTTACACTTTTCTTCGAGGCCGTCTACAAGCGGGATATTCCTTTTCTGCTATTTTGTGGCTACGCGAACGCGTCACTTGCATTCGTTTACACATTAACGGGTTAATGACTCGGAAGTTCTTGCCTCACTTACACTGAATCCCATTGCGTGCCACAACCTCAACCACAAACACAAGCGCACACATGCACACACCTACAAAGGCACAAAGGGCATATGTGTCGTTCAGGAATATTTGCGCATATAAAAGTGGCTTTTACATAAAGTTTCTCCGGCAGGCTTTGCTGTCAACGCATTTGCTACCACGTATATACGTACAAACATACGCATAGGCATATATGTATATTATACATATATATTTATGTATGGCCGGCCTTGTGTCATCTACGTGTGCTGTGAGGATGTGTTTGTGTCTGTGCAGGTCTTTCCGGCTCGTGTAAATGCGTCGCTTAATCCGCCTTTCGCACATAAATCTTGATTTTCCTTGCACTTCCTTTTCACTTTGGCATATTTACAACAGTTTAAAGGCTTACCAGGCGAAAAGGGCCAAGCCAATGTGCTGGTGATTTGTTGCTTCCGCTTACCCCCGCTCACCTTGCCACTCACCATTGGGCGCTTGTTGGCTCTGTCTACGCTGTCGCTGGCGCTTTGATATTTGGCATTAATTCTTATCGATACATTTATCAATTTTATGTTCGTTTCGGGTGTATTTTTCCTTTCGGCTGCCCGTATCTGTCCTCCGTTGTATTTGTATTTCGCTTTAATGGCTAATTTTTAATTTGTTGCTTTCACTGTGTGTGCGTGCAAATTGTCGCTTGTTGTTGTGTTGGTGTATTGCTGCCATATCTATTATTCATGTCAATTTACGGTCGACCATGATGAATTGGCAATTTTCAATTGTAGGACGCATTCAACTGGTTGCTTAGCATTTTTATCTGCTTAACGGTACAAGTGGCTGGTTGTTATATAAAATAAATACGTTGCTCAGATAGCAATGAATTGTGTGTTTTCGTTTCCCTGCCACATAAATACTCTACAATTTGTTTGCGGGAGGGCCTTGGCGTATGAGTAACTTTTATGTTTTGAATGAAAGAGTGCGCGTGTGTTGGTGGTAATAAGTGTTTGGAATTCTTTGTAATGAAATAGAGTTTTTTGAAGGAAATGGGTATAAGCTTAAGTAGGTTTGATGAAGAAGCTCTTTATAAAAGAGGACTGATTGTGGTATCGTGTTATCGTGGTGTATTCAATAATATTATATTTCACCATAAGCTCGTTATGGACATAAATTGGGAGCTTTTAATAAATAAGAAACTATGTTGGCATTATAAATTTCCAAAAAAACTAAAATAATGATATCAAACTGGATATATTTAAGAAAGTCTAGAATTGAGAGCAATTTCGGAAGAGTGAGTTTGGCTGGCAGCCTAAAATTGTAAATTCATTAAAGGATATTTCATGTAGTATCAATAAGGAACAGTTGCCAAAATAAAGACAAATGAAAAGGTGTATATTACTTTGAAAGTGTGTTGTCATCTATTTGAAATGATTCTGGAATTACAAAAAGCTCAAATTTGTATAAATCTATTTTATTAAAAAAAAATTTTGACTTTAAGCATATTTTGTTTACATTTTAAACAATTACAGATATTTACTGGCGGAATTTCGATAACTTAATACAAAATAATTTATCGATTAATCGTGTATATCGAATAATTAAAAAATCGATTTCGATTAATCTCGCCAAGCTATTAGTAATATTATAAAAAATATTCAGAAAGCATGAGATGTTTATTCAAATCAATCTCACATGTTGCAAATACATAATTTAGAACGTGTCATTCTCAAATTTTTTAATACCTTTTCTATTCTTCCAATTCTTCTGATTTTCCTTACAGAATAGGATGTATTTTAGAACCCATTTATATTCCCGACATTTATTTCCGCTAAGAACACATGTATTTTTAAGTGCAATTAAGAGGAATTCTGTCAAAAATTAGCTATTATATTTCGCCATAGAAAGCGCAGCTGTAATTTAGTAGCTAAAGCGAAACGAATAGCTGTCACCCTCAAGCATTTGTATATAATTAATGATACTCAGCTGTTTTATAATTATATTAAAGTCGTAAAAGCGACAAAATTAGTATCCGTAGCGCACATGTAACTCAATTACTATGAGAAACGAAATAACAAAAAAGGAAATTAAGGAAAAAATCACAGCCACACAAAGACATGACGTGCATCTGTGCCCGAATCAAGCCAAAGCGCGCGCATATCACGCACTCAGCCGCAAGCCGGCAACATCACATATGCTAATACTATATACATACACACTCATACATATAAATAAGTATTTGTTTGACTACATAAGCCATCAAAACCTCGAGCCACATATCAACGCCTTTCAAATTGTGCGTACGTGTCGGAGCTACTGGCAATAAAAAGGCAACCATCTGCATATGGTAGCAAATAATTAGGTGTATGCGCATATTTACACACACGGTGTATTTGTTTGTGTGCGAAAGCTAATTTAATTTTTGTGAGCCTATAAAATGTAAGAAAATTTGTGAAATGCGTCAGTGGCGCAGACAAGCTGGCGTGACTTAGTTGTGGGGCACTGCAAGCCTAAGCAAATGCCACTCGGTGGTGTCGATTAAAACGCTGATGTTTGCTACAAGCTCTTGTTGTTGTTGGGGTTAGGACATGTGCAACGTGCGAGGAGTTTAGTGACCCTGCGTTGGGGTGATGTGGAATGCTACATACTTCAATCGCCTTTTGGTTTAATTCAGTTCCTTACCACATGTTTGTGATGTTGTTTGTTGTAGTTTTTGTTATTTATTGGGAAAACTGTTGCGGACGCACTGAAGCGTGAGTTCAACTTTAGGTTAATTTGTACGATGTAGTGGAAGGGCGCCATTATGTATACGCAACCTTTTATATTTTCACTTTAAATTCCACACACTCTGATACGCATATCTATTAATGTATACTCATAGAAATTATGTACACTCATATGAAATTTCCTTTTATTTGTGGGCATGGCTTTCTTCCTCTGACATTTTATTTCCACTGCTTAATTCGTACAAATGTTTGCGGTTTCTTTTTTACGCTTCATTGACAATTCAATCGCATTTAGATCTGCCAACACATTTATTCTAACGTCTATGCTCGTACTTTTGAACTTGAGCATTATTTATTTATTTATCGTCTTCGCTTGTTGCTAAGCCCGCTGTGCATTTTACTTATTCCATTTATTTTTGTTTTACTTCGTTTTATTTGAGTTTTATTTGAATGACAGACCGTATAATTTGATTTGATGACAAATCGAAATGTTTCGAGAAAGTGGAATTTATAATCTTTACATGCGCGCAAATTCAGCTGAATACGCGTGTGTGTGTGGTATTGATTTTAGTAGAATTATATATACGACAAATGTAGGGTATCAAAAGGTCATCAGAAAGCTTGCCACGCGCAATGCACATCCAAAATTAAAAACAAAAAAATTAAACAAAACTGAATTTGAAATTGGCTCGTGTCAACTTGACGACTCGAATTGTGTACAACAATTGCATACATTTTTTTGTTTAAATTTTACAAAACAAACTTTTTTTTAATAACTCCAGATTTGAAAAATTTTATCTGTCCTATATCTTATATGGAGAAGTTCACCTACCATATCTTCTCCGATATAATTATAAATAATATATGGTAGTTGAAAAAGTCGTTTCGTATTTCTAATGGAACCTCAAGTTATTGTCTTTATATTTATAATGAACTTTAATAAACTTAATATGTACCATTTTAGTCGACCACTTTTTGCCAATTTTCCGCTAGAGACATTATTACAACAGTGTAAACTTTTGTGGTTTCTTGGCCAAAAACTGCGACAAGTAATTTCTCTTCTCTCTTGAAGCCAACTTTACTCCATTAAGGCAGTTCTGCATTGACCGAAAAAAATGGTAGTCCGATGGTGTAATTTCAGACCAATATGGTGGATGCATCAAAACTTCCCATCTAAACTCTCCGAGTTTTTGCCGGAATATCAAAGATGTGCGTGGTCTAGCGCTGTCCGGATGGAAGACGAAGGCCTTCTTGTTGATCACTTCTAGCCGATTTTTTCGATTACTTGCTTCAATCTCATCAGTTGTTGACAGGAAAATGTAGAATCAATCGTTCCACCAGGCTGAGGCAGCTCATAGTTGATGATTCCTTTTCAATCAGACCAAACAGTCAGCATAACCTTTCGAGGCGTCAATCCTGGCTTTGCGAACATTTGATAGTTTTCGCACATTATTGTCGTATTTAATCCACTTTTCGTCTCCTGTTACCATTTGCTCCAGAAATGGTTCGATTTCATTTCGTTTTTGCAAAGAATCGCATATGTTAAATCGGTCCATTAAATTTTTCACAGACGATTCATTTGGTACACAAACGTCGAGCTTCTTTTTGTATCCAGGCTTTTTAAAATGATCCAAAACCGTTTGATGATTAATGTTAAGTCCTTTAGCGATATCATGACTGCTGGGATGATCCTGGTCAATATTTTTCATAATTCAATCGACTTTTCAACGATAGGTCGACCAGAGCATGGTGCATCTTTCAAATCGAAATTTCCAGAACGGAAACGAGAGAATCATTGTTGTGCTACTCGAGCTAATACAGGATCGTCTCCGTAAACTTCACAATTTTCATTGGTGGCTTACGTGGCGTTCTTCCCTTTCTTATCCAAAACTTCCAAAATAAAGCGAATTTTTTCATTATTTTCACTCATTTTTGAACCGCTGTAACTTTTTTTCAACTTTCCCGAACTAAATTTTTTTTGGTTATATGAAGCATAAGATCTCACCTATCCACCCATATATGGTATGACACAATGTGGTTGGTAGTATACGACTGCAACGACGTCTATTGACAAAATACGAAAAGACTTTTTCGACTGCCGAATATAATACATATATAGACATTCGTAAATATCTGGTTTGCCAAATATTCTCATCTTCGTAAACAAAAACCGCAGCATAAACCGGAATGCGAAAAAGAAAGAACTAGCCTACATTTAGACGCAACTTACTAAAACGTATGAGTAGTGTGTTATGGGATCATGCTTGGAATGTCTGCAAACCTTGACTGGCATTACCTTGGAGCCGAACTATGTTTTTGTCCCAGCAAAAAATTAGTCTTTCGCTTTTTCGAAATATTTTCCGTCGAGTTTTGAAAACACCATTTTTAATAATATTGTGCAAGCTCCAAAAAAATTAAAAATATTTCATGGCAGAGACGCTCTCTTGTTATGTTTTGGATAAATTTGTGAAAAATTTGTAGTGTTCACACTTAATATATACAAAAGAAGCTCTACCTCAGATTCTTACAATAATATTTGAGAAAAAAACATTTAATATATGCTTTTATTGAAGATATTTGGTTAAAAATATAGAACACTGGCCTATTGCCTATTGTGGGCGTAAATTGAATGGATAAACATTTTTAATATTCTTATGAAGTTTGATCTCTATATATCGAATATTTTATGTTTTGCAACTATTTGCTTATGGCAGACAAAGCCTCAACTTTACATTATTAACTGTTGAGAATGTTTCAGAGGAGTTTGGGTAACCCACTTTATCTTAAAAGCAAGTATTCCATTGGAACAAAAAACACGGTAAATCTCTTGAAGTCATTCAAAACTTTCCTCTTGCAAGCCGTTTATTAACCTCTATTAAGAACGACATCTTCGAAAAATCTATTATTTCTTCAAAATCGTCCTATTAGCATCAGGGAGTTGGCATAGGATCTCAGCATCCTTTATAGTTACAATCAAGATGTTTTAGTTAATGTTTTGGGTATGAAGCGTGCCAATGCTAGACTCCTACCAAAATATTTGAAAACAAAAGGATTTAACTCTTTCAGTGAAAGGCAACAAAATTGGCCAGAAACTGGTACAAAGTTGGAGGGAATTATTCAGAGATTTTTTTAGGCAGGATTACAGATTTTATTCCTTCGAAATTTAAAGAGAATACGGTCTACAAATATCAAATATTTTCTTAGATAAAATCCAGTAAAATATTCCAGCACTTTCGGTTCCAAATATTAAGTTCAAATAATTCGAAATTTGAATGATCTAATTTCTGAAATAAAGTTCCTATCTCCTATTATTTATATATTTTAACAATATTCAGTTGTGTATTAAGGCCAATTCTTATGCAGGTCCTTAACATGCTTGCTCTCGAGCGACGTTTTCTTGCAATACATATATAAAAGCAGCACTTCATTCTGCGCTTTATCGCATTTTAACGCAATACAACGCGAGGACACAAGTATCTACAAGAGCCATTGCAGCTGAGTATCGTGCGAATCAATTAAGTATTCAAGGTGCGAAGTGTTTGCATTAATTTTCGGTGGTGAAAAATGTCCTTGTATTCCGCTTTGCAAAACCACTGCGTTTAATCTTAGCGCACTTCCGTGTACAGTTAACCGCATTTGTTTCACACTCACACACACACACACACCACCTTACACTTACAAGCACGTTCGTAAGCACACTTTTGCTGCACTCAAGTCGCGATACCGTTATTAAAGCAGTGGAAGGACATTTTGCAAATGAAGTGCCGACGACAATGGCGAGTGCCACTCGAATTTGGAATGCAGAAACGGCGCTGGACAAAAACACTTATGAATACATAAACACGTAGCATATACAAGAGATACAACAACAATGTAAGCATTATATACGAAAAATAAAATTATATTAAAAGCCAGATAAAGAACGGGGAGAAAGAGACGGCAGGAAAGCAGCTGGTTAAGAGGCAAAAGACAAGGATAGACTTTAAGCATTTATTTTAGCACCAAAGCGGAGCTGCTGCACATATTTATGAGCGTGTTGTTAACGGGAATGGCAGTCGTTATAGCACGACGCAAAACGTTCGGAACTGAGCTGGCGAGTCAGAAAGGAAGGGAAATTAAGCGTCTAGTGCCACTAAAGCCACAAACACACCTATTACATGGAAAAGTTGGTTAAAATGTTTTGGCGTTGTCGTTGTTGTTGTTGCTGTAAGACATAACAGCGGCACGCTATGGGTACACTTGCAACGGCACTTAGAGGTGCTTAGCGGCTACAATTGGCTGGTTGCTGCGTTGTGCTGGTTGCTATTAACCGCAGAGGAATGTATGTGTGCGTGTGTAAGTGTATGTGTGCATACTCGTACGCAATTTTATGGCTCGCAACGGCAGCACGGTGTCAAGCGCATTGTACTCTCATGCAGCAACTTAATTAGTTTGTATTTATATATTATTTATGAGTGGTGCCGCACAACAACAACAACGAGGACTCGATGCATGTGCACAAGTATGTGTGAAGCAGGTGGGTTCAGCGCCGGTAATTAAGTGTTAGCTATCTGCAGCAATAGCACTTCCATCTATATGTATATCAAGAGTGTGTGTGTGTGTGTGCGAGAGGGCGAAGTGACCTTCCACCAGGAAGGTGGTATGCGCCGAATGACAGTTTTTGTTGACTTTCGGGAGAAAAGCAGCTGCAGCATTCGCTTATGTAACACCACAAAGTTGCTGAGATGTATGAAATTTTCATTTTTTCGTAGGTTTTGTGACCTTACCAAGCGGAGGGTCAACGAGACACAAACAATAGTATTTTCTGCGAACCTTTTCTGCACACACACGCATTAATTATTTATATGTGCCGCATGTTTCACATGCTTTTGAGAGCTTACAGTTATTTGACTTGCAGTAAGCTTTGTTTGTTTAATTTATCATTTTTGTTTGGCATTTCACACGAACACATGATCAAAAACGTAACTCAGCAGCTGACATTATTCGCACACTTACACTTTTTGTGAATTATACCACAGGTGCGCCATTTATTTCACTTTCATAGGTGAATATAGACATTCAAATGTATAATATGGTATATAATAATCTATTCATACATGTTTGTATTCGAGTAATTAACTCCATTTCTGGCCTGTAGATTCTCTTCTGGGCGTTTAATTATTTTATTATGAAAGCCCAAGCCCTAACATCTATGTTTAGAAAAGATCATTACAAATGAAGACAATTCATATATATTGGGTAGTCGAAAAAGTCTTTTCGTATTTTTTCAATACATAGATGCCGTTGCAGTCGTGTCCAGTGCTCCAAACACATTGCGTCATACCATGACATTTTCGACTACCCAATATTTTATTGCAGCTACAGATATCGCATGTTCAACGTTTGGAGACATAATATACCTACTCCGAAAGTTAGGAACATTTTAAACCACAATTTAGTTGGAAAATTGTATAACATTTATAATTTGAATGGAATTTCGACACACCGCGATAATATTAGAAGCCATGGCTGATTTAGCTGCATAGACCACTGATTTGGTTCATTCACTACAACTTACAAAACCTGAACAAAGCAAGAGTTCATGGGCTGTTTGGCTTCCTGAACTATACTGTTGGACTAACACAAATGCCTGAATACTAATTGTGAAGATATAGTTCAAATTATAACATATTTTTATTTCTAAATACTATTCTAGATATATAAAAAAATTCAAAGACAATCTTATATTAGAAAGTCGTAAATAATTTTTCTAGTGTTTCCATCACCAATTTTCTTGCATTTATAGATTACATACCTTATCAACAATAAAAATTATTCAAAGGGCCAATGTTAAATTATGTCAATGACATGAAATCCAAAAAAATTCTGTAATACCGTTATTCTTCTAACACTAGTTGTGTTCGCACTTCTACTAAAATCAATTTATAATTTCTTTGCGCTGCTCTGTTTGCTTCTCACGTCTTAAAGCTATTCCCATAGATTTAGCAACCCTAAATAATTCTTAAGTCAAATAAAAAATAAAATTTTTTTTTCAAGTTTTCCATGAAAAACCATTTAACGGTATTTCTTGTAAACGGTGTTTATGACACCACTTCAGTCGGCCGCTTATAATTCGTGCTCCTTTCACTTTGACGGGAAGCATTTCTCAGCTGGTCTTCTGCCACAAAATCGAAAACTCGCTTATCAATCTTTCTCTCTTTTTCGCATTAATTTTTCATAAATCGAAATTTCACTTTGCAAGCTTGTAAACAATCCGCTGGCAGCGCCGTCAAAACCAAACACCGTGGCCTTCGGTCGCCTATGAAAAATGCATGCAATCAAAAAAGAAGAAGAAGCATGTGAGAAATTAGCAAAAATAACTTGCAACTTAGCGCACAACTTCGGTGTGATTTTTTTACGACTTCCCATAGGAAATTGGCGAAAATGTGCGTATAAATAATTTCGCAATTCAATTACCGGCTGGGCGTATTCCCCGCTGGATGAAAACCGTATTTCTGACGAATTGGTTTTGGAGCATTTTTTATTTGCCACACACACACTTGCCTGTACTAATATATTTTTGTAGAGCCAGAAAAACCAAAAAAATTGTGTGTATGTGCATACTAACATATGTGGCTGTGTGTGTGTGTGTGGGAGGCAGATGCTTGTTACCCCCTCACTAAAAGTATTGTCTGAAAGTTTTCGCAGCTGTTGTTGCTGCATTAATATAAAGTTCGCCGCTTAGCCAGTATACTAGCAGCGTGTTGGCAATAGTATAGCAACAACAATTGACTGCGCATAAAGTCCCATTTCATTGTGATTCACCGCAGAAGTTTGGAACAATTCACCAGCAGGAAATATGCGCTGACTTTGGCACCAATGTCGAAAGTACAACTCGCATCCGTATTAACCTATATCATACTGTATATGTGTGTGTTGGTTGATATTTGTGTCGCTCACTGCCAGAGTGTGCGCCGTTGTGCGAAGCAAAGTTGTAGCCAATTTCGTTGTTGCAGCTGATAGAACTCTCGTTTTTAGTTATGTCGTGCGCTTCGTTGGTGTCTGTTAGTTCAACGCTTTCGCTTCGCATTCCAGATTAGCTGCGGTTGCTGAACGCAAGCGAAAAATGTTTGAAATTGCAGAAATAACGACGGGTGAGTGGTAATGGGTACAACTTTAATGGCAATTTGAGGCAATAGCTTCTTTTTACTCGGCAGTTTCTCTAAATTTTATTTACTGGGCAAAATGTTTGGTACTTGCAGCAGAAATCTTTATGAAGAGAGTTAAACAGTTTGGTGAATTTAAGTTGGGTCTGATGTTTGAACTATCTAATTGATGAACGTAGTTTTAAATTGCTTGAGAAGGAAATGTTTCTTTCATTAAATTGATGTAGATTAGAAAGAACTTTAGTTGGTTTCACTGCGATAGGTATACTCCCGCTTGGGAAGTATGACATTCAAAATAATGAATATGTAATTTGATCTTTACCATAAAATGTCTAAGAAATATCGCTAAAATTTTTAGAAGGCATGTTATGGCTGCAGGGTAAAGAAACCCTATTCGAGAAAAAAATACCTATTTAGTAGGCTAAATTAAGAGTGGTATGAGTTACTTTACTTCAGAGAGTTGGAGATATCGAAAGAGGTCAAATTCCTTGGCCTCACACTAGACTCACCCATACGGTGGAGTAGGCATGAGGATATAACTCACCATGACATGCAGACGCCTGACCCTCATTTCCTGGGGATGCAAGGTATGCAGGTATCATTAGAGGGCTGTATACCATGATTGTAAGACCAATTGTCACCTCTGGACCGTTTGCTTGGGCTGCCAACGCACTATCCTTAAACTATCGAAGCTGTGTCTGTGCTTCGTTGGCTATGTGCACATGCCCCACTGCAGCGCTTGAAGTGATGCTGGAGCTCATCCTGCTATTGTCAGCAGAGAGTTTCGGTAAAGGGAAGATAATTTTGTCCCAACAGATGAAGGCCCTAGGGGAAAGCAGACCACTGGCCCTTCTTCCAAGGGACGGCATTACAAAGAGGAATAACTTCACAAAGAATTTTAAAGTTGCTATCGGAAGCAAAACAGAGTGGAATGACTCCACGCTTGATATATTGCTGAGATACAGTACGACCCAGTGGTACACTGACGGCTCGAAAACACCGGAAGGAATTGGAGCAGGGATAGTGGGACCGCATATGAAGCTACCCATACCAACGGGACATTTTCCAAGCATTTTTCAAGCAGAAATTTTTGCTATTAGTCAGTAGAACTCAATCTCCACCGCATCTATCGCAACCAGTGAATCGCCATTCTTAGCGACAGTCAATGGGCACTAAAAGCGATCTCAGCAGAAGAGATTAAATTGCTTTCAGTAGAGGAGTGTATAGAAAGGCTGAACCGCCTATCAGTGTGCAACCGGGTACACCTAATCTGGGTGCCGGGGCATAAAGGGGTAGCCGGAAATGGACAAGCCAACGAACTTGCCCGCTCTGCGGCAGCGTCCGTGATGAGCGCACGGCAACCATGCGTCGCAGTAAGGTCCCACAAGCTTAAGGAGATCCGCACGGAGGAGAGTCTTCTCCAAAAGCACTGGCAGTAAGCAGCATAATGTGCCATGCCAAGCTGCTTCTAGAAGGGTACAAGCTCTCAAGGTATAAGGAAATAATCAACCTTCCTCGTGATAAATTCTGCCTCCTCGTTGCACACCACACAGGGTACCGCAGACCCCGGAAGCACTTGTTCAACATGGACATACATAGTCTCTTGAGCAAACTGCCGGTTCTGCGACATGGAACAGGAGTCCCCAGTACACCTGATTCTTGATTGCAGCAATTCGCAGAAGCAGGCTTAAGGCCTTAGGTTCAATATACACAGGGATCACATCACCTTAGTAACGCCCAGCAGGCTTCTGGAAATATTCAGAATGCTACACCTTGGTGACCATATGTGATAAAGGAGAGGGTACAATACACCCTACCATGCGAAAAGAAAAGTGAAAATCGGCTTTTTATGAAAGAAATGTTACTTTGTAATTGTACTCAAAATATTATTTTTTCCATATAAACGACTTTTATAATTTTTCAACATGGCAGCACAACCATAAACCAACAAAAACCGGCAGCCTTGCGGTTCAGAGTACATATGTATTCAAATTGCTTCAACGACATGCAATGTAGCAATTTCAGAATTGACAAAGTGATCAATATTTGTCGAACAAGTGCGTACAAGGTTTCATGTCCCGTTGTCCTCCCTGCAACACACACACTTTTACAGAGCGCTGAGCTTATTCGCAAACATATTTATATTTCCAAGAACACTTATAAGCTTGTTAATCAATAGTCTTCACTCCCATCCACAATCTGACGTCTTGCGGCTTTGGCTTGTCATTAGCACTACAAAGCAAGCGATACAACAACAAAAACAAAATGTGAACTTACAATGTTGACAATAACAAGCAAACTGCCAGCGAATTTCTTCCAATTTTTCTTCTAGTTCACTCTACTTTATTTATTGCGACTTTCTTGGTTTTGTTGTTGTACAAGTTGTCCTTTTATTCCACTTTAGTAGCCATGCAATCTGCCATGAAATGTTCAAAAATTACTTGAAAACTTTTAGGCAGCCGAAAGCGGTGCTTGTGGACCAGAGAGAGCCCACAAGCTCGCACACACTCGCACTGACACTCACACAAGTAGTACAAGTGTCGCAGTGGGAAGTTTTGTCCCGTCATTATCATTAGCATTACAAGCAGAAACAACAACAACAATATCAACGGCAACCACTTCATCAGCTGGGTACTGAGCAGCGAATGAATTGATTTTATGGTGATTTCATAAACACTGGTTTGTATGTGTGCGTCCGTGTAAGTGTGTATGTGTGCACACCAAGCACCTAGAAAGTATGGCCCTTGCTGTTAAATGTGCCATATAAATGTGCTAGTGGTTGCCACAGCGTGAATGTGAGGTGAGCGGCATGTGTGTATGTATATATGTGTGTGTGTCGGTGTGTGCCGTTTGAAAAGCGAAAGTTATTCCGACGTCAAGTCAACAGCAGCGAGTCAACCGCAAAGTGATGATGTCAAAGTTCCAGTTACGCTCGCGCAAGCGGTCCGGGTAAATAATTGTGTGAGTGTGCTTGTTGGTGGTTAGATTATTCGAGATTGGTGTATCCATGGCTTGTCTGTGTCTGTGTGTGTGTGTGGGCGACTCTGATTTTCAAAGGCTCTCACCAACTTTAGCTAATATTTGCAAATAAATAACGGGCAGTTCAAAGGGAATTTAAATTAGCCATCAACATGCCGCGATGTAATAACAACAACAACATGAGTACTAAAAACCACGACGTGCGGTTGCTATGCACAGTTATGGTGTGACTATAATTTAAAGCGGATTTGATGTGACTTCGCTTTGAGTAACGATTTTAACTGAGTTGTTAATTTAAATTTGAATTTCAAAGTGTCGCACACACTTTTTTCTTGTTTTATTCACGGCATATTGAGTTGTATGGTTTAAGTTGATATCATTGAATGAATTGAGTTAAAAAATTAGTAATGAAATTTTTGAATAATGGGCTAAAGTAAAAATGCGCAAAACCACTGCCAACAAAAAACCATTTTGGCTGCACCAAAGCTATACTACCATACCCAGAAACATTTCTTAAACTATACTTATTTTACAAGTAAATTGAAAAGTACCCGGCCTACCATAGTATAACACATTTATTTGGCAAAATTCGTTTTGCTTTTTGTTCAACATAGTTCCCTGCACGGGTAATACGGCGACACTCCAACTCCAACTTTTCGATACTATTTTTGAAAAGATGCGGAAGCAATTCGGCAATCAATTCATTGGTCTTTGTCATCGTCTTGTGACACGGTGCACTGTTTATTTTTCTTCAAATGCAGCCATTTTGCGGCGATTTCGTCCACCAAACGCTCCAATGTGTACGCTATATAATAATCGCTGTTGTTCTTTCTTTTTCAAGGTAGTCAGTAAAAATAATTACAATCTTAACCCAAAATACAAACGCCATAACCCTACTAGACGACTGTTGCGTTTTCCCATGCTTTGGAGTAGGTTCATCGTGTGCAGTCCACGTAGATGATTGTCGATTGGACTGCGCCGTGAAACGATGGAGCCATGTTTCATCCATCATCACATATCGATGCAAAACCTCGGGTTTATTGCGTTTCAACATCTCCAAACACTGCTTCGAATCATCAACTCGTCGCTGCTTGAGCTACATGTAAAATAATCAGTTCTGGCCACTTCCAAGTAAATGAAAGATCAAAGCCCATCGTCAACAAACTGATTGGACCGTATCAGAGTGTGGCTTTAGGCCGGGAAGATCAACAACTGATCAGAAATCTTGGAAAAGATCTGTGAATAAAGGATCAACACACGCCACCAGTTCTTCGATTTCAAAGCTGCTTTTGACAGCACGAAAAGGAGCTGCCTTTATGCCACAATGTCTGAATTTGGTATCCCCGCAAAACCAATACGGCTGCGTAAACTAATGTTGAGAAATACCAAAAGCTCCCTCGGGATCAGGAAGGTTCTTTTCGACCCGTTCGATACCAAACGAGATTTCAAACAAGGCGACTCCCTTCCGTGCGACTTTTTCAATCTAGAAGGAGAAGGACCTGGCTTCGTTTGAAATCTGCAATTTCCGCCACATAGCAAAACGGAAAAACGATTGGCGCGCTGTTATTAACTCGGCTATAATCGCGTAAGTGGTGTCTACGCCGATAAAGAAGAAAAAGAAGAACTCGCGTGGCACCCACTTTGCACAGAGCTCTCTCATACTCAAATATTTGTTAATGATGTACACATCCAGTTGATATCTCGAACAACTTCACTTTCATCCAAAATTATTTAGTGATGTTTTTGGTTTTGTCATCGGTAACAACCTATTGTGGGCGACCACCGTCTTCGGTGCTTTCCACGTTTCCACGTTTAAACCTAGCATACGAGTCCTTGGTGCTTGATTCTCATGAGGACAACTGTATTGTTTCGATCAAAAAGTCATATTTTACGCGCGAAAGTTCTTTTTATCATTGTAGTCTATGCTAGTAAGCAAACTGGAAAATTTGTGAATATGAGTATAACCGAAGTGTTTTAGACAATAAAAATGCGGTGAAGATAAAAGTTTTCAGGAACTGTAGCTCTCGGATTACTGGTTCGATATGCTTCTGGGAAGGTTATTTAAGTACCTGATAATCTAAATATTTGGTTTTCTTATGAAATTATTCATTATTTCTAATTATTTTTCTACAACATTTCTTCGGAAAACTTTAAACGTACTTCAGTTAGAAGAAAAAATCATTCTTATATTCGTTTCTATAAATCTACCATACTTTCTAGCTTCGATTTGACTTATCCTAAAAATTTTCAAGTGCTTTGCAGCAAATAAGTTAAAGTAAAATTCCACGAAGCGATTAAAACATAGCAACAACTTATCAGTCATCCATCAGCACATGTGCAGCTTTGCCACTTGTTTTAATATCGATCAACTCATGTGTGCTTAAACAACTTCAGCTACTTAACGAACTTATCTTTCCACTTTACTTGATTCGCTTTCGTTGTTTTTCGCCAAATATACTCCACTACTCACACAACATCAGCACATCCACGCAGGTATAAGTGTGCATCGCTAATGCAGGCTTCAGAAATGTGAATTAAAAATTAAAATAATGGCAGCTAAGCAGCTGAAGATCTTAGACAATGACGTGCTAAAGCCAATAATCCACATTAAATTTCGCACACACTTTAAAGAGTCTGCGCGGGAAATGCTAATTATGGTTTAGCAGCATGCGTAAAGTACTAAGAGTGAGAGTGTGTATGTAGCTCATTTTGATTAGATAATTTCGCTTCTCTGACTTCATTTGGCTTTTCAAGTTCATTAATAAAATAAACTAGTGAAGTGAATTTATTTATACACACATACACTGAAACATTTACAGTTTAAGATTAGCTAGCATATACGCCGCTTGAAATTGCCGCTTTTGTCTCAAAAGCTTTTTAAGTATATACGAGCTTGTTAACATTTATATATCCACATATACTATATTATGTAAATATATTTCACACATCCATAAAACAGGATTTTCCCACAGCTATTCTGTGGTTTTTCCTTTCATTGTGGCATGCACGGCATATTAAATGCGCATAAATAACGAGTTTCCTAGATTAAAGCGCACTTTTTGGCATAATCAGTACTCAGTCAGCGAAATTGGCAAGTCTACTTTTGCTATCGCTTTTATTTTGACCCAGTAGGAATGAAAGTTGTACACCAGAAACTACCCTGCAGGTATTTATCTGGAATGAAGCTTCATATTTTAGTCTGCTCAAAACTCATTGCCATCTAATAATACAAGTAGTTTGGCATAGAATATTTTACGAAAACAAAAATTTTCTTTTGAAGTGGAGATGATAACTTATGCACTCCCAAATGTATACTACACTTTAGTGTTATTTATTTTTTATCAATGATTATTTTCGAATAATAAAGTTAAAAATTTTTTCAATGAACTTATGATTCATATTTAATAAAAAAAATGAATTAATTAAAACATTTAATTAAATGGAAGTTTTTTATAACAATAATAATAATTTTTTTCGCTACCCACTCACTTAAAAAACACAAAAGCTTATAATAATAATAATAGCAGACTATTTTCCGTAGACTTAAAATCGAAATATTCTAAACACGTTCGCGAAACACAAATCTCACCACCCTAATGCACAAATGAACTTACTAATCGGCAACACAGCCCCAACTTTCGCGCGCGGCACGCTAATAGCTCCAGCTGAAGTCGATAAAAGGAAAGTAATAATCACCGGCTGAGCTGGTTTACATGAGCATAAAATAGCGGCACAATAGCGGCAGCAACAACAACAGCAATAACCGGCATATTTGTATGTTAAACACTGCGAGAATAGGCAGCAAACTGAGCAACAACAAAACATGAAATTAGTTTCTAAGTTACTTGGCAGCCAAGTTGCTGGCATTCGCTTTCATTTGCGCCCAAACACCCACTACCCGCGCATACACATACACACGCACACACATACAGAGACGCCTGCACACCCAGCCGCATTTTCCTCGTTGCTTGATAATGACGTCGCCGATTTTAATGTTATTTATGATGATTACTTCTATGCTGTTTTTGTTATTGCTTACTTTCTAGTTATTCTTGTTGTTATTGCTGTGGCAGTTTTGTTGATGTTTACTGGGTCAATTTGCTTAATTAATAACGATATTAGACGTCGCCGTAGAATTCCCAGGCCGCAACCGCAGCTGCCAACCACGGGCGCCCACAGCTGGTCAGAAAAGTAAACTTGAATTGAGTTTTGTTGTTGTTGATTGAGCGCAAATACCCCGCTGGCTTGCGCAAAGCTACTGACGCATTAGAAATATTTATGCTTTTGCTTGCGTCCCTCTATACAGACCTTAAGGTCTATATTTCAGCATTTTTCACTTCTCTTTTGCTTTCCACTTTCTTTTCTACTTTTTGGGTAATTTTTTAAGCCCCGTTACACTTTAATACTTCGTTAATTTTATTGATTGCTTTCTCGAGCATGCTTAAGTAGCAAAAGCGTTGAAAAAAAGAAAAAGAAAATCGAAAACAAAAGCTCGAAATGATGTTAACAACACATTAATGGCCAAAGCGTGAGTCATTAATACTTTGCGCAGCATTTTTCCCATTCAGAAGCACTCTAACACCACTTATCTACTTTTAGGCGCCACACCACACACAAAGCAAATTAGAGTGCGTGAACAAAGCTTCATTTACGCATGCTCTTTAATCATTCCCCAAAAAAAATTTATGTATGTGTGTACTTGTGGAGGTTAATGCACGTGTTCGCTGTCGGCTGAAAGGAAATCAAGAAGTTTGCTTAATTAAAATCGCACAATTATTCCATAAAACACTCGCAGCCGGCACTTCACCGCTGATTACTTAATCAATCGCTGTGGCAGTGCGAAGCTCATTGATGATTTGCCGTGCGGAATTATAACTGTATTTATAGATATGTGGAGGTGTGTGTGAGTGGAGGTGAAACTGAGCTGGATCCAATGCGAAATATATAAGTCAATATTAATTAAGCAGCTGCTTAGGTATTTTTAGAAAAGCAATAATCCAAATGTGTTCTATATAGGTATGTATGCGCATATATATTCATAAATGTGATACTAATTAATATTGAATGCTTAATTATAATCACAATGCAGCAGCAAAGAGACTTTTTTTGTTTTGTTTGTTTGTTTATTTAGTTTGGTTGCTTTCTAAGAACGCTTTCTGAGCTTGATTCCTTACAAATCCAGATAATGGCATTTTGCTAGACTATCTCGTGACCTTTTTCTATTTTTAGTCATAGTTAGTTGCTAAGTCTCGTTGTATTTAACTGCAGTCGACTTTTTTCTTGAAACCGCTGGATTTTTTCCTGGTAAGTTACGGCAATAATTTTAACTTGTACAAGTGACATAGCTGTACTTCTATCCGGCGATATCACATCTCCAATATCTTCAATAATCCATATACGGGAGATATTCTCCAAAATTCTTAGATTCTTAATGCTTTCATATAATGGGTTGTCAAAAAAGTCTTGCGGTATTTTTATTGAATTTTTTTTTATTGAAATTGAAATGAATTTTTGATGACTCATGATCAGCTCTTGACCGATGCTACGGCTGCTACTATGTCGGTCTCTTTCGACCAATTCAGCGATTTTATCGCAATTTTCGACGACAGGCCTTCCGGAGCGTTGCGCATCTTCGACCATCTCTACACCAGAACGAAAACGTTGAAACCATCGTTGTGCGGTGGAAATGGAAACTGTATCGGGTCCATAAACTGCACAAATTTTATTGGTGGCTTGAGATGCATTTTTGACTTTATCGTAGTAGTACAGTAAAATATGTCGTATTTTCACTTTATTTTGCTCCATGTTTGCGACGCTATAACTCACGAACGACTTAAAAGAAACGACAATCAATCAAACACGTGTTAGCGCGTGAAATGAGCTTTCCAAAAAGGTATAGCATGACCTAATGCGACGAATAAAACTAGAACTACGCGCTTTCAGCGCCAACTAGCGAAAATACCGCAAGACTTTTTTGACAACCTAATATAATTTCCCCGATATTTGAAATTCATATATACCAAGTGTCTTTGCATTTCATCCAACTTCTTTTAGGATGGCCAGTTCATCTGCTATCTAATTTTCCTCAATACTTCAGTAGCCCTAAATGCAAGCCAGAGAATTTCCCAATGCTCTGTCATTGAGTTAAGCAAGTAAATGGTTTTACTGCCGAATCTGATGACGGTATTTAGAATTTTATTATTTTTATTATTATTATTTTTATATTTATTTGTTAGTGTTTTACAGAACGTTTTTGAGAAGTCTTAGTCTTTAGAGAGAAAGCATTATAGATGCCCTTCGAAAGTTAAAAATAAACCTAAAATTATTGCTGAAGCATTACTCTGGTTCTTCTCTCTGAAAGCAAAAACAACTGCAATTTCTGTGACATCGATTACTATATACAATTTAGGATTTTCACCATCCAGAAAAAAATGATCTAATGACCATTATAACCATTCTCAGGTCTTTCTTTGTCTTTTGTGTCGAATATCTCTTACTCTGCTAATTTTGCTTGTGCATGATTATCAACAATTGTCTCCTCTACCAGTTTCTTAAGCAAAATATTCACTATACAGTAAAGGTAGTACTAAAACAGCCTAATGCTTTCAGAACTAGCCCGATCGAATAAGCTAATATATTTATTATATTCTAGAATTTACTTTTTAATAGCAAGTTGTTGAGTGCCACCATCCATATTTGGCTGCATATTTTGTTTCATGGTTGATTCTTAAATATTCACGTTATTGGGTCGTTTACTATGTAATTTTTTTGATGACAAATGCAGATTTTATCGAAGTTTTTCGCAGCCAGATTCACACATAACCGGCTTACCGTTATACATTTGAGCAGCTGATATATTGTAGTAAGGTTCATTTGTAGACAATTTTCTTGAAGTTTTTGGAATGTATTTTGTTTGGGGCTTTATTATGATTTATTTGTTCCTTATGGAAGACGGAAGATCGAAATTATGATTTTCGGCATATTTTACTTTTTTTATTACCAACAAAATGAAAATGCAGTTTAAGCAAGTGGAAAATTAGGACTTGCTGAAGCCGATATGAATAAAATGAAGCCGTTGGCCGATGCAAATCGTCAAATAATAACTCGAGAGATTGCTGCAAGATGAAATTTGGCGATAAAATGTTTTACACAATAAAAAATCGTGTTTAAAATTAACTAAAAAAATTAAATTACTGAGTAGTGCTGAAAAAATAAACTATTTCTTTAGACTCTTTTTGCTGTTACTTTTTTTAAGAAAAAATAGTATAAACCAAAAATATTTTTTAAGGGCACATACTATTTGTCGTTTGAAGAGATTGTGAAGATATTGGAGATACTTCATATTTAAAAGGGTTTGTTGTCGAGTAAAAACAAATGCTCATTAGCAGCAGGATTAAATTCTTACATAACTAAACTGTCTCTAGTTTAAATGACATTTTACTTTCCAAACAAACAAAATTTTAATTCATAAAATGGAATGTTTATTATAAAATGTCCTAAACGAAGATTATTACAAAAATTTTATAAATCCTTCAATATAAACATTTTAGATTTAATCAATTCGAGTTAAAAAGGGAAAATATTTGGAATGTTGGAAAATGAAATATTCAATGAAAAATATGTGTATTTCACCTTGAAGCAACATTTTAACCTAAATTCCAATTAAATCGCAAAAAAGCGAGCGAGACAAATGGCGCTGCGCCGCGCAAAAATTTGTGCCATTAAAATTGGAGCCAATTAAATATTTATAGTCATTTAAAAGTGTAAATGGACTTGCATAAATATTTAAGGACACGAGTATAAATCATCAAAAATGTTTACGCGCTCCAAACTGCCGACAATTACGGCTGCTGCGCCCAAACAAATAGCCGAAAAATGCGGAAAAGTAACAAAGTCATAAAAACGAAAAGGCGGAACATAACACGGAATAACAACAACAGAAATACTGCCAACATTAATGACAAGCAAAATAAAATGAAAATTACATCAGGGGATAAAAAAGCGAAAACAGGCGTGTATTATATAATACGCGCTGCTAACTGTTACAAGCGGGTGCGATTTATGGGAAACAGCAAAAATAAAAACATAAACAAATGTAAGATAAAGCTGCGTGCAGCACAGTGAAAAGCTGCTAAAGGCAAATCTGCTTAATAGTGTTAAGTGGGCGGACATTGGATAAAATTTAAATCTACGAATGCGCTCATGTTTACAGTGCTCTCACGTGGTAGTCGTGTCATTCGTTTCTTTCTGTCTCGCACATTGAAGCCAAATTTAAATTTAAATAAGTGCGCGGTGTCGCATGCGAAAAGTGCTAGAAGGAAAAGGCGGTAGAAGAGCGTGTATTTGCGGCCAGAAAGCTAGGCTACTTTATGTAATATTATATTAATTTTGGCATTTTTGTTTTCAACGCAGCCGTGATTTATTACAAAAAAGTGACAGAAATACCTTCATTTGACTAGATTGGATGGATTCTTATATATGTATAATTCAGTGAATTTACGTTTTTTTATTTCGGATTTTATGAGTGGAAGATTATTAGGAAAAAATATGCAAGTATATAGTATATTCCTAATGAAGTGCAGTCTTTGGCATTTGTATCATACTGACGTTATTTGTTTTGACTCCTTTTGTGAAATAAATAAACGATTTTTGGCCGAATAATCATCACTTGGAGAAGTATTGATTTTCTTCTATCAGCCAAAGAAATCGGCGACACATCGTGAACTTCAAAAGGGTTACGATCGTTTCGTTATTTTGGCAGCCGACAAATGCGCAGCTTCTTAGAAGACGCGTGGAAAATTTCAGATCGATAAAACTGAGTGACTAGTACCATATATACTGACGGAAAGATCAACTCAGCCCTCTAGGTGTTACAAACTTTGCTGCAAACTTAATATACCCAGTTCAGGATATAATTCAAAAATTTATGTTTTTATAATTTTTACATATTTTTTTACATTACAATTTTCGTGTGACTAAATTAAATTCAAAAAGAAATGGAGATCCTCTTAAAGTATTGTTATCGAAGTTTATAAAAGCGTGTGTTTCATATCATTTGTATGCCTTATACACATCACATGTAAACATAACAACATTTACAGCAACAACTTGTTAACTTTAAGCGCAAACAAAATTCGTTCGCCTTCGGCAATGCTGCTCAGCCTCAAATGCTTTAATTTTGACATTACATTATCCAATTATGAATTCAAAGAGCAGCAAGCATGTTGAATATAAGGATTTTTTCTCCCATACCCCAAAAACAGCAGACTATTCTCTTGATATTCTCGTCTGAAATGTTGTTGCTAATTTCTGCCATTTATATCCTGCTGCACAACGGCGGCCTTTTACTAAAGAAGTCAAATTTTTGTTATTGCCTACCGCATCATACTTTCAGCGCACGTACTATATGCCTGCCTCCGCTGCCCACCCCCTTTTTCCTCTCGTCGGTATTTCCTTACAGATGTCCGCTCATTAAATTCATGTAACACATGGCGGCGCAGAGCAAGAATCACTTGCCGAGCACGTTCTTCACAACAAACTCCAAATTTTTTCTGAGGGCGTTGCGGCCCATCGAGTTTCCACCATTTCCGCGTGCATTTCCACTTATCCCTCCACCTTTGCTTTTGTTTTTTTTTTATTTATTTTTATGTTTATGTTAACACATCGTACACATTTTCATGGTCCGCTGTTCAACACGGCGTATGAGTGCGGTCAAATAAAAAATCACGCAGCCACATTGGCACACACAGAAACACGCATACGTGTTTACATACACACACACATCCGTTTGTACGTGCAAACACGCCATACTTGGGGAGCCGGCCGAAGTATGTGTGAAAACAATCAACAGTCGAGAAAACACCTTGCGGCCATTGTAATGAATATAATAAATGTTGTGATGAAGCAACAACAACCACATTGTTAACAGCAAACAGCACACTATATGCGAACGCTGAATTGTGAATAACATTCGCACCCATACAGCTGCTCTTAATTGAGATAATAAAACTATAAAAGATAGTGGCGAAAAAATTTGATTGAAATATTTTTCTCTTCCTGAAAAAATTATAATACGTTACATATTTCACATAGTATTTTCACTTTTTATAATACGTATATTTATTACATAATATTTATTGGAGGATGGAGTCATGCGTAGAAGTTCACGCAAGTGGGGAAAGTTCGCCATTCACTTGGGAGTAGCCAGAAACGATTCTTTTACACATGGCTCAAGCAGCTCACGACTTCCGGTCTTTGACCAAGTGTTCTCAGGGTAGCCCGAGAACATCCGTTTGAAGGGGAGCTAACGTGAGAAGGCGAAACATCCTCTCCATAGGGTTGAGCGCTGGGTTTGGGATCATCATGTAAAACACACTACCAATGAAAAAGCGTAAGCAGCCTTGTATGAGAGACCCCCCTCTTGATGCGACCATTTTATACGAAATAAGGACTACGATTTGAGGGCATGCACCTGGAATGTCCGGTCCCTTAATTGGGAAGGTGCCGGTGCCTAGTTGGTTGATGTCAAGCACTGAGGCGAGTTGGTCCTTGTGGCATTTACTACAGTGTCCATATAAAGGAGCGCAAATTTGGTGTGGGATTCGTGGTGGGATAGAGACTCCGTCGCCGAGTACTGTCATTCACCCCGGTGGATGAACGTCTAGCCACAATTCGCATTAAAGCGAAGTTCTTCAACATATCGCTGATTTGCGCCAACGCCCCCATGGAAGGGAAGGACGATGTGATCAAAGAGATGCCTTCTATGAGCGCTTGGAGCGCATCTATGAGAGCCGCCCCCGCCACGATATCAAAATCGTTCTTGGCGGCTGCCAGGGTGGGCAAAGGAGGTATCTTTGGCACTACGGTCGGGAAATTCAGCCTCCACGACGAAATATCTCCAAATGGGTTCAGGCTGATCGACTTCGCCGGGGCCCGAAATATGGTTATCTGTGGTACTAGATTCCATCATAAGAAGATTCATCAAGCAAAATGGCTGTCTCAGGATCGAAAAGCCAACAACCATCGACTCGTGTCACCGACAGTTTTAACAAGTGAGAGGCATTCGTTAACAAGCAAGCAAACGGAGTAGTGCTAGCAGGCGCTGGAAAATATTATTTAATTGTCTTTTGAATATTTAATGATTCGGTCGAAAATAATTTTAAAATAAATCTGTATTTGTTTAATAATATCTTCAAATAAAACATCTTTGTTTACTTTTAATAATAATTTCAAGATAAACGGACATTCTTGACAGACGGAAGATACGTCTCCAGTGTTTTAGATATGCGTGCGCTCCGAGGTCCTAGCATCGACTCGGACCACTACCTTGTTGCAGCCAAGATTCGCACCCGCCTCTGTGCAGCAAACAACGCACGCCAACGAACACAAGGAAGGTTCGACGTCGACAAGCTGCAATCACAACAGACTGCCGAACGATTTTCTACTCGGCTTGCACTCCTGCTCTCTGAGAGCACTAGTCAACAACTCGGTATAGGGGAACTGTGGGACGGCATTTCAAATTCCATACGTACAGCTGCAACCGAAATCATTGGTTTTCGGAAAGAGCAAAAGAACAGCTGGTACGACGAGGAGTGCCGTGTCGCAGCGGAGAGAAAACTTGCTGCCTACCTCGCAACGTTACGATCGACCACTACACGTGCGGGATGGGATAGATACCGAGAGTTGAAGAGGGAAGCGAGACGCATTTGCAGACAGAAGAAGAAAGAGGCCAAAATGCCTGAATACGAAGAACTTGATAAGCTGGCCGACAGGGGTAACGCTCGAAAATTCTACGAAAAAGTGCGGCGGCTTACAGAAGGTTTCAAGACCGGAGCATACTCTTGTAGAACCCCCAAAGTGATCTAGTCACCGATGCCCAGAGCATACTTAGATTATGGAGGGAACACTTCTCCAGCCTGCTGAATGGCAGTGAAAGTACAACGCCAGGAGAAGGTGAACCCGATTCCTCAATCGATGACGATGAAGCAGACGTCCCATTGCTCGACCATGAAGAAGTTCGAATCGCAATTGCCCGCCTGAAGAACAACAAAGCAGCGGGGGCGATGGATTGCCGGCCGAGCTATTCAAACACGGCGTCGAAAAACTGATAAGGAACATGCATCAGCTTCTGTGTAAAGTATGGTCGGACGAAATCATGGCCAACGATTGGAATTTAAGTATACTTTGGCCAATCCATAAAAAGAGAGACCAAGTAATCTGCGCCAACTACCTAGGGATAAGCCTCCTCAACATCGCGTATAAGGTTCTATCGAGCGTATTGTGTGAAAGATCAAAGCCCACCGTCAACGAACTGATTGGACCTTATCAGTGTGGCTTTAGAACTGGCAAATCAAGAAGCGACCAGATATGCCATGCCCCAAATCTTTGAAAAGACCCTGAAAGGAGAAGCGACACACCACCGCTTCGTCGATTTCAAAGCTGCTTTCGACAGTACGAAAAGGAGCTGCCTTTATTACGAGCTGCAGAACTTAATCTAGCAGGTACAATATTTTATAAGAGTGTACAGTTGCTGGCGTATGCCGAGGATATTGATATCATAAGGCTTGGACCATGATCTTTGCCTTCTCCTGTTACAATTCGTTTCAGAAATGGTTCGATTTCATTTGGTTTCATCAAAGAATCGCAGATGTTAATTCGGTCCATTAAATTTTCACAGCCAATTCATGTGGTACCCAAACATTGAAACCTTTTTTAAATAATTCAAAACTATTTGACGAAATTTCCAGAACGGAAGCGAGCGAACCATTGTTGTGATACTGATGCAGTATCATCTCTGTGAATTTCACAAATTTCATTGGTGGCTTGCGTGGTAATCTTCACTTTTTATAAAAAAATTTCAAAATATAGCGAATTTTTTTTCATTATTTTCACTCATTTTTGAACAGCTGTTACTTTTTTTCAACTTCGCCGAACTTAATTTTTTTGGTTAAATGAAGCTTAAGATCTCACCTTTCTAATACTATGCCGTATGACACAATGTGATTAGTAGCACTGGAGATATACGACCGCAACGACATCTATTGTCAAAATACGAAAATACTTTTTCGACTACCCAATATTTATGAATAATTTGTGGTATTGTCGAGTAGAAGCTCAAAATAAATGATCACTTTGAAATCCTACCAAACAGGCTACATTACCTTTTTTAGTGACTATCGGCCTTTGAAGTGGTTTCAGCTGGTTCAGCCTTTTAGACCATGATCTTTCACTAGTTCGTATACGTAGTACGGACAGGCAGGCAGACGGACATGGCTAAATCGACTCAGCTCAACATACTGATCATTTATATATTTGCTTTATAGGGTCTCCGACGCTTTCTTCTGAGTGCTACAAACTTTACCCTATTCAGGGTATAATAAAATTTAAGATTTTTTTACAAGCAAGCCTTATTAATATCAGCTGTTCAAATATATAATGGCTGTTATATTTAACGGTACAATAAGGTCAGCTGTTGTCATTAAACACAATTACTTAGTGAACGACGCTATATATAAATGATCAGTTTTTAGCTACAAGCCCCAAATCCGAAAAAAGAGCTATTGATCTAAAATTTTGTTCATTCTTTTCTATTCAAAAATCTAGTCGTTTGTCGGAACCGCCAATTTTAGGCAACTATAGTAACCTTACAAACTGATAGATTAAAATCAAAATAAATTTAACTATGTTGAATATTATAGCTTCGATGAAACCAAGGTTGACATTTATTTCGCAAGAAATTTCCAATTTGCTAACAAATTCCAATCCCCAACTACGCTGGCTACAATATTAGATTTGTATCAATATATAATATTTAATACCCGAAGTCAAACATATTTACCTAATTCCTTGTTTACTTCATTGCATAAGTATATTTCCTTACATTATTAATTTATAACCGATTTAAACATTTATGCTTTTCACACTAACCCATATTTCAATAGAATTATTTTATAATCCTCAGCGAACACAAACAAAGCACATGCCACAAATTGTTTTTAGTACATTTAATATTAAACACAGGCCAAAGCTTGCCACATTGACCGCTTAATGACCAATATGACAAAATCCAAACACACAACCACAAACACGAATTTTCCAATCAATCAGCTTCATTTAGACATAGCAGTTACTTAGGGGGTCTCCCCTGACACACACATACATACTAAGGGACTTATATGAATATATAGGTGAGCAGAGCAAACAATGGCAAAAATCTATACATATAGCATCGAATTATAGATGACTCAACAAAGTGAGCAAAGAGCAACAACAAAGTCAGCAAAAATCTATCGCAAAATATTTAACCAATCGAGCGCAACGGAGAAGCGCAAAAGTGAATGCAAACAAAGGCCCGTGGAAGGGGCGTGAGAGTGAGGGACGTCAAAGTGCTCTGAGTGTGAGTGTATGTGTGCATTTAAGTAAATATCGCTTGTTGGTAAGAGTGGCAAATACGAATTCTTAAATAAAGCTCTGAGCTGTAAAAAGTGAAGAAGAGTTCCCACCTCACTTACATTCACCGTCAGCCCAGCCGCTTCGCAGTCGATTATTAGACAGACAGTTGCCGTGGAGAGAGTGAAATTTAAACAGGTGTTCACTGCTGAAGGTCGCTCCATAAGGTGCAAGTGTGGCTGTGGGTGTGCGAACGGGATGCAACGTGGCAGAGACATTGATAATTATTGGAGCAGAAGTAATTAATGCATACTTTCCGGCGCACTGACACGTAGCACGGCAGCAATGCAGCAATGCAGCAATGCAATTATGTAGCAGCAGCAGTTGCTTTTTATTTTATTTAAGAGTTGAAAACATTGCAAGGCAACAACAAAGCGTGAAATATTCAATGCGTTCGGGTTAATATATTAACACCGGCGCCAGCGACAAGACAAGCCAAATCGATTAAGCTAAATAATTTAAAATGAAAGCGAGCACAGGTTGTTGCCGAACTACACGCACACACTAATGCACCTATTTATATATGTATGAGTGTGTTCTGGTTGTTGCATGGGTAATTTATGTGCACGTGTTGCGTAGCAGGAAAGCAATTGCATGTCGAATTATATTAAATAAAGTCTACGCGGGTTAAATGCTGTTCTACGCTATGACCTTTCAGCAGCAGCAGCCGAGCTAAGTGAATTCGCTTGTAGTTATTCACGTAAGTGATTGTGTTTTACTTGAGACAAAGTGCTGCTTATTGTCTTAAGCGAAACTAAGTGTGTCTAGGAGAAGAGACAGTTCGGATGCTTAGAAAACAGAGTAGAGATATTCCATATAAAATTTAATTTATTTGTTTTTTTTTGTGGAGAGAATTTCAGAAAAATATTTTAAATCTCAAAATTTTTTTATTTGAAAATATTCTCAAAAAAGTTTTGAAAACAAAAGCAACAATTAAAAAAAGCGGAACGAAATCCATTTACAAGTGATCTGAGGGTGAGAAAAGGAAGGGAAGTTTGTTGAACGATTAAAAACGGTTTATTTCGATTTCCGGAAAAATTACGAGTCCTAAAGAAATAATTTTATGATAATATTGTAGGTAATGAAAAAAGCTTTTGTTTTAATAAAATGTATGTGAAAACTTAAATAACTCATTTTGGAAGTTTTTATTTTTGTCATAAAAGAAAATATTCTCTTCTATGTTACAAATACACTGTATTTTTATATTTAAAATATTTGTTTTTTTCTCCGTATATCCTAATCCTAATTTTCAATCAAAAAATGAAGATTTAATTAAAAGGCCTCTTAAAAATATGTCACTTAAAAAAATTGAGATATTTTTGTATTCACAAAGTTAGTTTATTTTTCAATAATTTTATCAATATATCTGCTCACTCTCGAGCTTTAAGTAAACACTTCCCAGCCAAAAATTTGCTTAATACATTTTCGAAATGCGCATAAACCTGAGCTAATCTGCTGGCTTACAATTGTGCGCGTATTTGCTGCGTGTAAACCTACAAACTGTTATTTCATTTTATTTATTTTTCAATTACAAAAGAATTACCCATGAAAAAATGCTCACAATAAATAAATAAATAGAAAACGAACTGAACGCCAAAGCGCGCTATGGAATGAGTATTGCTCAACTAGTCGTCGCACTCTTTGCCGGTATGTTGCAGCAATAGCTAACGGCACTTGTTTGTGCAGTATTTCAAATCCGCACGCGTGTGGTACAAAACCCCAAACGTGCATTAATAAAAAAACATACAAAAAAGTATATATTTATATTTATTTCTATGCATGCAGCGCTTAGAACATCGCAGGATGCATTAAACAAAGGATTGCTTTTGTTATAGAACATATACTATATGTACATGTGCTTGCTCCTGTTTGTATGCAACAACTTAAACGTGCGCCATTGTGCACTCAATTGCAGGCACTCGTCCGCATTAGTGCATGTTTTCTATATCATCGTTGTTTACTAAGCACTCGAAGAAACATTAATTTACCGCATGTTGCAGTTGCAAGTACAATTGACAGTTCTTTTATTTTATTTTCCAATAAATTTTGTTCATTTAAAGTTTTCTTTGAACGATTTGTGTAGCATTTGATATTTTCGAGAGCACTTTTTCCAATTCTTATCATTTTTAGTAAATAATTTATATGCCGAATGCAATTCAAACATTAAATTTTAATTTCATACTGTCCAATTTTCGAGAAACTTAGTTATTGGTTTAAGTCATGCGAGTCAGAAAAAAAGCATTTTTCTTAAATTTTTTGTATGCACAATTCATTTGTTAAAGAAAAACATGCACATTTACAGAATTTAACGTAATTTAGTAATCGGCAATTATTTTGAACAATTTTGGATCACATTATTCCCAAAGCCGATATTTAGTAGCAATTCTGAAAGAAGTAGGCGGCCGTGGGGGAATATTTTTCAGCTAAAATTATCTGACATCCAAAAATAAAAAATGGCTTATTATTATAAATGAACACAAGTAAATATGGAAATACTAGTCAAGATTTTGAAGTTTGGCCAAATCGAGGATTTCTAAAAATTAACAAAGAAATTTAGATTGGGGAAAAGCTTAATAAGTCGCAATCATTGTCAAATAAATTATTTCTTCAATCACCGTTTGATAAAAATACCTGAGAGGACAGTGTTAAACTATCAAGTCAAGAAATTTCAATTATTCAACAAAGAAATTTCATAAATTTTTTTTTTGGAATCAAATTTCTGGTGCCGAAGCATACATACATAATGGTGAAAAAGGCCCTCGGAGATAATTGTTTTTTACTGATACGTATTTTTGATTGATATGAATTATTCATAGAGGGTCGAGAACGCGTTGACAGCTATCAACATCAACTGTTCATCGACACGTCAATAAAATGAAGGAATGTTTGATAATCGCCGATTAATACTCAAAAATCTTACTGGCATCTTTCGAATATCGGAAGAATCAGTGAAAAAAGATATGAAAGCACGATTGGTTCCAAAATCAGTTGTTTTTTTCGAAAACAGCGTCGCGTTACCGTCTGCGAAACAATATTTTCCGACTACCAGGATGTCATTATTCTTACTGGTGATAGCTCTATGTGACTTTTGGCTATTCAGGAAAGTCAAAGGACCGTTCCGGGGAAACCATTTTGAGTCAATTGAAGGCATTAAAAGTGAATCGCTTCGCATTGATGACTATTGACATTAACAAGTGTTTCGGGGATTAGAAAAGACGTTGGCACGAGTGCATGGGAGCCAAGGGGATGACTTTGAATGGGACGACATAGACGCCACTCTTATAGAGAGCTATTGGGGAAAAACACTTTTTTACAAGCTTTCCTTATGGAAAATTTTGCAAACTCATTGATCATAGACTGCAAGAGATAGTAATCACTTGGTGCCAAGCCTGGTATATAAGGTGGATGCAAAAGAAACTCTCAATCAAGCTTCCGGAAATTCTGGTGAATCACTGACGTTGCATGTGACCTGATGGAGTACAATTCCTCATTTAATATAAAAAACTGACCGATTCAAGGCGATTGCTACCTTCAGACGGACTAAGTGCGGACAGTAATGGTTGAATTAATTAAGAGTTTAATCGAGCCGCCTATGACTTCTTGTGGATTTCACAAATTTAATAGAAAAACTTTCCTGACGCTTTATCCTGGCTTAGCTACAGTATTCTACAGCTTACCATGACCACTAACGTTATCATAAGTAACCGACTCTTCAGTACCAGCAACTACCCGCTTCAGAAAGTGATCGATTTTCATCTGCGATTTGCAGATTGAAACGCAGTCGACGAGGTTTTTTCATTAATTATATGGCACCCATATATCGGGCATGCTTTTATATCGAATATTATTTACCAAATTCTTTTATGGTCCATATTTTGGTCCAAGGTAATGATAAAGGTGCTTACATGATAGTCAGATTTGACATTTTCTAATATTTCGTCGTTATTTCGACAATTAGTCTGCCAGAGGGCAGTGCGTCTTAGAAAACTATAGAATATGACGTAATTACTTTTTGCAGGTGCTTATCCTTGACGCATGTTCAATCAATGCTGAATCTAGCAGTCATAAAAAAACCTGAAAACATTTTTTAATACGAAATCTTTACTTGCGATTTTGTAACACGATCGCACTTATGACTATACCGCGAGTTGCAGATTACTAAAGACATATGTTGGAAAAACAATTAATTTATTACTACCAGATATAAAATAATCTAATAACAAACTTTTTTTTCTTGAAACTGAGTTGATAGTGTTAGGGTTCGTAAAAATCCAGATAGATGCAGAAACCATAATAGAAACGGAATTAAAGCAGCTTAAGCAGGCTTAATTACTAAGAAACATATTCTCAATAAAACCTTGTGTCCTTAATGACACAATTTGAAATGAATCTATTCTCCTTCAGTTTGCTACTGATGCAATTTGCTGAACTCTAAGTAAATGAATTAAATTATTCTGATATTTTGCAGATAAAGACTTCATTTGAATAAAAGCGAGATTAAAAATGTATTTTCAACAATAATACCTGCATGCTAATGCGATAAACCGCTACTGTAGACAAGTCGCTCTCAATTTCATTAAAAATATGTAAATTTGTTGTAACTTTATGCAAAATGATTTCATACCGAAATTAGGGCACTCCATTCAATTTAATCCAACTGAGTAAGGCACCGAGTTAATTTGCCCTAATTCCATTTTGCTAATACATGCGTGAGCTATTTCACACACACACATACACATTTACCGCCAACAAAAGGTTTAAAATTGTATGCAAATGTGTTGTGACTACCGTCCTCTCCGCCATCGAGACAATATTCCACCTCCGCACTTTGTAAAGAAAGACTCATATATCATTTTGATCACACTTATACACACACATACACACACCGGTGCACCGACTTGAACTCAGCCCTGCCACATCCTTTGACTGTCACAATGCAAAGGTAATGAATGAGATTACAACTTTTCAAATGAATTTTATTATCCTCGCCCATGTTGTGCCATTAAATGTTACATAAAAACTCATTAGTGGGCTTAGAAGATTGCGCATCAGCACACAGCAAGTGGGTGTATCCACACACACATGCAAGCATAAATGCTGTTGCATAAATTAAATGCATTGCAGAAATGTGCGGAAATATTCGAATTATCTCTGTTGCATAGTAAGTTTAACATGAACTATTTCAATTTCTATTTTAATCATAAATTGTCGGCATTCCACATCTCCATATAATTACATACTCACTCACCTCTCTTTATCGCTCTCTAATTTTTTCAGCGCTGAGTGTTCAGTCGACTATTCCCATGCAAACTTCATCACGAGGACACCGACTAACGGACAAACTACAACGTAAGTGATAAAACAGCAAAAAGCTATTTATTTAATTATATTTCACGCAGGCTGAATTATATAAAGGCTTACTTAGTTATTTGCCCGTTTGCATTACAAAAACCGTTACATGGAACCATTGCAAAAAGCCACAGATTTTATATAAACTGATTAATGCTGGTGGGTCAATAGGATATATGCAAAAAAAGTTTCGTAATAATTAATTCAAAATGCTTTTATAAAAATGAAGCGTTTTATAATTTTCTCATTTAATTAAAATAAATAGCCTTAGCGTTTAATAATTAAAGCACATGAAAAGTGTTAGGAAAAGAAGAAAAAACACAGGCTTCACAGGCTTCTTTTATAGCATTTAGTTTAAAAAGATCTTTATTTTGATAGGTATATGCCAGTTACATATCTGCTATCAAGGATCCGATCTAAGGAATTTATTCGGATATTAAAGTGATGCATTGAACAAATGTGGACTGAAGTTCTGAGAGGTCTGTGGGGTATTTAAGGTGATCTGATTACAAATTTGAGTCCAAAAATGTTCCATCGTCATTTAAGTAAATTGTGCTTCTTGACTCGGAAGCATGCCCAACGATTGGAATTTAAGTGTTCTTTGCCCAATCCACAAAAAGAGAGACCCCACAATCTGCATCAACTGATGTGGATCCTAAACATCGCGTATAAGGCTCTATCGAACGTATTGTGTGAAAGATTAATGCCCACCGTGAACAAACTGACTGAACCTTATCAGTGTGGCTTTAGATCTGGAAAATCAACAACCGACTAGATATTCACCATGCGCCAAACCTTGGAAAAGACCCGTGAAAAGAGAATAGGCACACATCATCTCTTTGCCAATTTCAAAGCTGCTTTCGATAGTACGAAAAGGTGCTGCCTTTATGCCGTGATGTCTGAATTTGGATCCTCGCAAAACTATTACGGCTGTGTAAACTGACGTTGAGCAAAACCAAAAGCTGCGTCAGATATTGATATCATCGGCCTCAACAACCGCGCCGTTAGTGCTGCTTTCTCAAGACAAAATATCTCCTGTCACCAAATAAACAGTCGACACGTCACTGTTGATAGTCATAACTTTGAAGTGGTAGGTAATTTCGTCTATCTTGAAACCAGCCACCACCTACAACGTCAGCGTCGAAATCCAACGCAGAATAACTCTTGCCAACAGGTGCTACTTTGGTCTAAATAGGCAATTGAGAAGTGAAGTCCTCTCTCGACGAACACAAAACCGAACTCTATAAGTCACTCATAATTCCCGTCCTGCTATATGGTGCAGAGGCATGGACGATGACAGCAACTGATGAGTCAACATTGCGAGTTTTCGAGAGAAAAGTTCTGCGAAAGATTTAAGGTCATTTGCGCGTTGGCCACAGCGCAGTACCCGCCGAGAAAGCAGACGCCTACACGTTAGGAAATTTTTACTACAGCAACTCAAAATTAGGGAGGAAAACAGTTGTCAGCCACTGCATAGCTGCAAAATAACTGTAAACTAGTATACGGAATCTACTCCATATGTCGTCAATATATCTTTTAAAATAAAATAGTATTCTAACCAAAGGCTTGTGTTCGATTAGCCAGTTTGTATAGTAAAAAGAAAAAAAAAAACAAACACATCGTTGACCACCATTCTGGCCAAGTACCGTTTGCTATTAATTTTAATAAAATAAAAACAATGCAATTCATATAAATAAAAAATTAGAGATTGATATTTTTGGTTGGCAAACAACCTGTTTTACATATTTTTTTAGGCGCAAAAAGTCTACTTCACGCATGAAAGTACATTGGCTGAGCACGCTGGTCAGAGTTATGTGTTTGAGTCGGAGCTGGCGCAATAATTTTTAGAAAGACTATTCAGTGGTTGTTTATGTGGCAATAAACAGAGTGGTCTGGCAGGTGTATAGAGTAGAATAAACAGTAACAAGAAAGCTGTAATGTGACATCCGACACGCGACAAATAAACGAAACAATTTGTGATGAAATCTAACAAATTTCACTTCAATAAAATGCACCTGAGACAGGAAGATGAAATTTAATTTTGAACTGCACAGAAATATTTAACCAAGGTGACCAGACTCAACCCCATTGCAAACACGGCATCTTAATGAGTATTGCTACAGAAATTTGGCTTGACTAACATTTGACTATAGCAGGACGGGAACTATGAGCGACTTATAGAGTTTAGCTTTTGTTCGTCGAGAGAAGACTTTACTTTTCAATTGCCTACTCAGTCCGAAGTAGCACCTGTTGGCAAGAGCAATCCTGCGTTGGATAGCTAGATAGCTCAATATCATAATAGAAAACTCCAAGTGATCGAATATACATAATTTTTTGGGTATAAACGATTTTTTTTCAAAAGTATTTTATATTAAAATTTCAATATTTCAATATGATCTTTTTCGTACATTATTGTCCTATTTGATCCACACAGAAATAGTCCGATTTCATTTCGTTTCAGCAAAGAATCGCAGATGTTAATTCGGTCCGTTAAATTTTTCACAGACAATTCATGAGTTACCCAAACGTCGAGCTTCCTTTTGTAGCCAACCTTTTTTAAATGGTTCAAAACCGTTTGATGCTGATCAGCCTTTTCCATAATTTTATCGACTTTTTCAACGATAGCTCGTCGCGAGATGCATCTTTCACATCGAAATTTCCAGAACGGAACAAAGAGAACCATTGTTGTGCTACACGAGCTGATTCAGGATCGTCTCCGGAAACTTTACAAATTTCATTGGTGGCATTCTTTCCTTTTTTATACAAAAATTTCAAAATATATGATTTTTTTATTGTTTTCACTCATTTTTGAACAGTTGTAACTTTTTTCAACTTCCTAGATTCGGTTTTTTGGTTAAATGAAGCTCAAGATCTCATCTTTCCAAGACTATGTGGTATGACACAATGCGATTAGTAGCATTGGAGATATATGACTGCAACGACATCTATTGACTAAATACGAAAAGATTTTTTCGACTACCATATTATTTTGAATCGAATAACCTGCATTACATATATCGAACTAAAAACACGTGCATTTGTCATATCCAACGTGCTATATGTAAGCATCATAAGCCCAAACTCGCCCTTCATTTACCCCAAAAAATGTTGAACAAACTCAGTACAAATAAGAGCTACAAACCCCAAGTGATTGTGCCCGCCTTGACCATTTATATGAATATAATTAAAGCCTTAACCTCACATTTCTAGACGCTAAATCATAGCGAGCGCACACTCCAAACCACATCTGCATGCCGACTGCAGCTATTTGGTGAAAAAAAATTCGTTTTCATAACAGTTCTCCGTTTGCCGTGCGCGCTCGTTTCACGCTGTTATGCTTCGCAGTGCATTTTACTGTTATTTGCTGGCTGCGGGCCATTAGATTGGCAGGGACACAGAAAAAATTGCAACTCACGCTTGCATGAGTCCAGCTGACTTTGGGCGCTGCTGTCCGTTTTTTGCCGCCTTTCCCGTCCCTTCTCTCAGCTTTTTTCCATTACACACACACACATGCATATGCGTGCATATGCAAATGCCTGCGTTTTTTGTTTACCCCTTCGTCTGTGCACTTGTTTGTTTATTTGCACAATGGTGCTGTTGTTGTTGTTGTTGCTTTTGTGCTTATTTTTATGGTCGCGCTTGTTTGCTTGTTTACTTACATCATTTCAACTCAGTCATTCGTTTCTATTTTTAAACAGCGCCGCAACATGCCACAGCTTCTATTTACATGGAATTTGCGTGTGTGCTTATGTGTCTGTGAGTCTGTCCAGGCGTGTAGCCATGTGTGTTTATGGCTCAATCTTTTTTCCGTTTCTCGCTATCTCCGCTGCAACATCTGTTGGTAAACATTTTCGTTACGGTATTTCTATTTATTTAGCTCCGCTTGAGCGCAATGCTGCTATTTGACAAAACAAAAGCAAGACACTCGAATGCCAGCAAAGTGGAAAATAAAAATGTAGCGCATGCTTGGCTCGCGGTGTGCGGCCGACTGGTAATTTCCACACAACTGCATATTTTTACAGATTTCTATCCGCCTAATTTATTTATTTGTGATGCTGTGATATTTTGTAATTGAGTTTCGCTTATCCTTTCGTGCTTTGAGCAAACATTTAACACACCACTGCGGTTCGTTCTGTATTCTAACGGTGTGTTGAGTATAAATACAAATGTACAGCCATATCTGGCGAGCCATTTCTAGCGTGCTTTCAAATTCGTGTGTACCATTTTGTAACTTCCAGCTCAATTTTGCTGTTTGCAGTACGATTTCGCCATACTGCTTCTAATTTCATTTCGCCGCGTTGACACTTTTATTTTGCACCCAACGCTGCCACCGCACACATGCGGTATTTCAATGTCACTCATACGTCGCGGCGCACCCTGCGGCTGTACGCACAAATACACTAAATATGGTGCAAGTTAAAATAATTTTTCCATCTTCCCACTCGCTTAATAATATCTTCAACTGTTTTTATTGTTTCTGCTGTTAGTTGAGATTCTTTTTTCATGTAAAACAACTTTGTTTCGAATGTGAACCATAAAATAAAAAAAAAAAATTTAGTATTAAATAATTTGAATAATACCCTTGGGCCTCAGTTTAATTTATTAGATATGTTATAAACCTGAGTACCTACTTTCACCCAAAATAACTTTCTCTTAATAGGAATCCGCTTTGGTCAGCCTTGCCAACATTGCAAATGTTTTTCCTTGAAAAACTGTAAAATCTATTAGCCAATCAATCAATAAGTCAACACTTCACAACACATCTGAGAAGTATTTATTTATATTTTCCTTTAAGTTATTCTCCTTTTCAGCTTCTGACTATGATCCACGATCGCGTTTTACCCGTAATGAAGCCGAGGGAAAATTTTTTAGTATGTCATGATAATATGTAGTTAATAAAGACAATCGGTTCGATATGTCCCCAACTCCCATATACCAAATATAATGACTTTCGTTTTTCTAGCCAGTGATGAGTTATAGTATATATAAAATTGCTTGGGCTCCGATCCTCTTGTTGACGTTTTACAACTTAAGGGGGGAGCCTGCTTTAGAAGCTTCAAAAAATCAATTTGTTTTTTTTTTGCTTAAATCTCTTTAAAAATAGTCTAAGAATATGTCCCCAAAATTATAGATGCGAATTCGAAATAGTTTCGAAGCTGGCAGATATATGAGAAAAAAAACTAAACGTCGTATGGAATTGAGGCAAAGCTTATTATCTTTGGAATTAAATTATCTTCTATTTCAACTAAAAAAAACTAAGAAAAGTCAAGTTTGAACATATTTTTAAACAACATAAAATAAAAATTTTTTGGTCAAAAACCGCTTTTTTCAATTTTTAAAAAATTTGTAAAATTTCACACTTTTTTGTGTAATTTTTTTAGTTTGACTAGAAGATATTTAAATTAAATTATGAATCTCTTTGAATTATCTGTTTCCGATAGAAATTGCGAAGTGTATCCTGCCCGCCGTCGGACAAATACACATGCGAGTTACATCGGGCAATTGCTTCCCAAAGGCAGAATATCAAAGATTTCATATCCAAAAAATTTGTGATTGATGTTTAAATATATAACTATAAGCCCTAGAAATTTCGCTTTTATCAATTAATTCTTTCTCAACCAAAAAAATCCTCAAAGAAATCGAGTTTTTGAAGCCTCTAAAGCAGACTCCCCCCTTAATGAATTTCTCTGGCTTTGATTCCTGCAAGTTTCAAGAGAAATTTTCGGTTGCATCCCTTAGTTAGTTGTTTTACTAAGTTCTTGTCCAAGGTATGTTTAATTATCTTTTATAAATGTCTTATATCAAATATAACATGATAGGAATTGGCTCGGCCTAGTCCATTCGATAACCGTTTTTTCTAGATAAATACAACCCTTTCATGTTTCGGGGAGTCTTCTTTTTCACAAACATAAGTCATATATGTAGATAACAGAGGACATCACTTATGAGTCGTCTATTGTTGTTGTAGTAGCTGAAGAAAAGATTCCTGAAGTACTTGCGAGGAAAGTACTTGAGCGGATAAAAATTCGGGTACGTTCCGGTTACTTAGACCCCACACTTGGACGAAACGGTCTTATGAATTATCTCAACCTTTTCGGTTAATGTCTTGGGTATGAAGAGTGTCAGTGTACTAAAATAAATACACAGCTTGTTTTTTGTCAGTTCGGGTCACACTTAATCAGATGGATAGAATACCTCCTTTTGGCTTGAACGTCTCATAAATATTCATAAACTAAAGGTTCTGAATTCGGTTTGTGAGTTGCAGCATCTAGTTATGCTTGAATCAGTGCAAATATTGAAAACAACCTTGAAATCCCACGTAGAATTACATTTACCAGGCATATCAGCAGCTGACCGAAATAAAAGGGAAGGCCTTCAACTGTTATATATATGCTTTGTTTCCTTAATTCAGTACTTTGGCAGTTAGTTCAAATTGAATACCTTTATGCAAAATTTTTAGTTCAAATACAAATTCTTCTTCCTTCGCACGTTGTGCTTTTCGCAATAAAGACCACACACATCAAATTTGTTGAGACAAGCAGTTAAAGAAACTTGCTGAATTGGATTAATATTCATATATTCAATAAACTAAAAGTATGCTGTTATCTACATAAAGTTTCAGTTGAGAAAGCTTTTTCTTAAATTTTAAATCCAAATAATATTTTCTTCTTGTTTAAAATTCCAATTAACTAATGGCCGAAATAAATCCGCATTAAATTTGCCAAGTAAAATATTTATTAATTATTACAAAATCACCAAAAAATTCCAGAGGCACTAAAAATTATATGCATGCCACTGCAACCTTACAACAGCAATAATGACAAAAAAAAGTCCGAAAAAAGTCCTTTGTGCAAATTAATTAAAATTGTTTGTGCTAATCCTTGCAAAGGAATGCTGTGGAAAAAAGAAAATATGTAAGCAGAGATTTAAAACCGAAAGCCGCAATAATTTCACGAGGCGAGCAAAAAGCAACAACAAGGAAAAGTAATAAAAAGCAAATACCAATACTTTGCGCTTTTTCGGCATTTAAATTGATCCCGTAATATTTTTTGCAAGTTGATGGTGCCATCAACGCACAGCCACCGAATCGCACTGAGTAATCGAACTCCATACATCATTCACAAATCATTTTCTGCGCCGCGATAAAAGTCCACAGCAATGAACACACAACCGCGAACGTGTATTGGCGCGATGAATAGACCTGACAGCGCTGGCAATCAGATAAATATGCATATTGGCAACTACATTGCGCGCATAAATATACATCAAAACCTACACACACATAAATATATAATTGTTGTTGTATTCATCAATAATTTCAGCACAAAAAATATTTCATGATTGCGCATTCATAACTTTGGCTCTGGCTGCGTCTACACAGAAGCGCGTAAGGAACATTTGTGAGCCTGTATATATATGTATATGTGTGTGTATGTGTACTCGTGTAGGCGCTTTTGCGCTCCCTGGCTGTCTATAACGCAAGCACATTCGTCAAAGTGAAATCGCTTGCCTCAAGTACTTCATATGGCAGTGAATAATTCGCATGCATTACAATACACGCACATACACACACACACACACGCACACTAAGCCACACAGAAACACGCTTTTTGATCGCACGCACACACCATCATAAATAAATTGACAATCAATCAATTATTCAAACGCAATAACGAAGGCGCGACACGTCTGCCTCCGGAAAAGCGGGCGATTGACTGGTTAAGATGGCGGTCACACGCACAGGCACCCACACAAGCACGCACTTGCCATGTGGCTGGTGGTGGCAAATCGATAAAATCGTCTGTAATGGTAGTTTTATGGAGGAAACTACTGGATGGCAGCAAGAGACGATTGATCAATACAGTGGTGTGTATGTTTGTGGGTTAATGGAAGACATCAGTCAGTTAGGACATAATATCTTAAGCCGTTACATTCAGAACGACGCTTGAGGAGTTCTTAAAATTAGCTGATCTTTGCTTGCAATCAATTAGCCTTCATATAAATGATGACCAAAATGTTTCTGCAGAGCTGCATACATATACATACATACCTAGCCCAAAAACTGCTGCTTGCTGAAATTAAAGTTCAAAGCATAAAGTTCGAATTGTACAGCGTATCCTACAACAGATTAAACCAAGCCGTAAGCCATGAAGGAATTAAGTCACGAGAAGATGTTGGATAGCAACTCAGATATCAGAATTTGGAAGTTTTCTGTTCCTTATGCCTTTTTGTATGCTGACTGACCTAAATAAAACAGAGATTTTCATATGTGCAAGTTTGCTTAGGAAGAACATGCAAAATAGTCGAAAGGTTCCAACGAAACGATGGGTCATTCCACGCCAATTGTATCATCGGGGTATTAATGTATAAATACCAGGTTGTTCGATAAGTTTTATTTTTCGATAAGAGAGGGCGTAGCCACTGTTCTTCATATGAACGTATGTATGTGAAGTTTCATTTCAATCTGTTAATTCATTCTTTGTTTACACGCCATTTAGTGTCGCAGTGTCACATTATTTTTTTTTATTATGTTCACAATGGAAAAAATTGAAAATCGTGTAGTGATAAAATTCTTATTTTTGGAAGGTGTAGCAGCAAAAGGAATTCACGAACGAATGTCAAAAGTGTATAATGATTGTTCACCTACAGTTAGAACAGTAGAAAGATGGGTTGCTGAATTTAAACGCCTTGAAGACGATTCACGTGAAGGCAACACCAGAAATCATAGCCAAAATACAGGATATGGTTTTGGAAGATCGTCGATTGACTGAGAGAGATTTAGTATACACTCTACACATCTCATTAGGCAGTGAGTGCCATATTTTAGTTAAAATTTTGGGTTTTAGAAAGCTGTGCGCACATTTGGTGCCGCATTCGCTGACAATGGGACAAAAATACATTCGAATGCGACTTTGTCAGCAGCATCTGGAGTGTTTTAAAAAGGATAAAGTGGATTTTGTGCGTCGATTCATTACTATGGATGAGACTTGGATCTATCACCATGATATTGAGTCCAAAAAAGAGACTAAAGGGAGGTGTGGACGAGTTCGTGTCCGGATTTTGGCCAAGAAGCTTATGGCAACAGTTTTTTGGGATGCGAGAGAAATTTTGTTAATGGATTACTTGATAACTGGTAAAACAATTAATTCTGAATATTATTTCAACCTTTTGGATCAGTTGAAGAAAAAAATTAATAAAAAAAATACCCGATTTGCAGAAGAATAAAATCCTCTTTCATCAGGACAATGCCCCGTCTCACAAGAATATTTTGATAATGGCTAAAATCCAGGAGTTAAAGTTCGAATTGTTGGAGCATCTGTCGTATTCACCAGATTCGACCAGCGACTTCTATTTGTTTTCAGAACTCGAAAAATGTATGCGTGGCAAGCGTTTTTCATCAAATGAAAAGGTCATAACGGCTGTTGAAGCCATCATATTTTGCAGATCTTCCGGATTCTCACTTCAGGGATGGAATCCACAGATTGGTGGGTCGTTGGGGCAAGTGTATTAATTTTCAGGAAGATTATACTGAATAACAAAGTGTATTTTGAAACATAAAATCATACTAAAAAAAGTTTTTCAAGCATATATTAAATAAATATAATATTATTTATTAATTATTTTTAACATTTGGTTTTGTATTTTCGTCTCAACTTGCATAGCATAACCCTTAAGAGCACACCAAATGACTGATTGGGCTTCAGATAGGAAACGGCTTTCAACTTGGTAGTTGCAGCCATTAAAGGAACCTCTTAAAAGTCTTTAAGCACATGTGTGTGTATGTATACGCGTGATTGTGCCATATAATGGTACTGTGCTACCAATACAAGCATACGCAAACGAGTGGTGTATGGCGAAACTTTTGTCAACGAATTGATGCCAACAACAGACTGCTTCGGCACGACAAATGAAGATTGAGCGTTTCCAAGTTTCAACTCCAACAGTCAGTTACTTCCTTTTCACTTTCTAAGGCAAAGGACATTATTGCCTTGCCTACGGGGTGGAGACTCGAGCTCCCACAACAACACAACGCCTACCCGAACTTCGGCAACTCGCATTTATTTTCACTTCAGCACAGTCTAACTTCGCTCATGATGAGGTTATTCATATGCCCTCGATGTCAGCGCTCACTTAACCTTTTACAATGTATTCACACTTTGTTTTTTTATAGATATATGTGTGTGTGCAAATAGGTGTGTTTGTATATGGGAGGGGAATGCGTGAAAAAATGAAAAATTATGCGAAATATTGAGAGTTCATTAAATGCGAAGGTGAGGATATTTGAGTAAATTAAACGCTTACAAGTTATCAAGCCACCGCACACACGCACATAACTACACGTGAAACTTAATCAACACATTCCGGCACACGCTAATTCGTATTAAAAGGCTTTCGCTGCTATTACAAAAGCCACTCGAAGGCAAATTGAACGTGGACTTTCAAGTACTCTCCAAGTGTGTATATGTATGCATGTGCGCGCCTGTTTGTGTGCGACGAGTTTGAAGAGCTGTGCGGCGACGGTGGCACATGAGGCGGTACTTCAACTCGCACACACACACACACATACACTTTTGCATAGCTACAAGCATGTGTGTCAAATGCTTGGCTTTTCATTAGAAGAAAGAAAATGAAGTGGCGGGCAACCACACACACACTCACTCACACACATACATTCGGAGCCGATAGCAGTTTTATTGCTTCGCTTTGATCGGAATGCGGAAGAAGTGCTACTCAAAGCTAATACGCGCCGCTACATGCTCGCATATGGAAAGTTATTGCATTGGCTTGTAGTTGTTGTAGTTGCTGTAGTTGCTGTCGTTGTTAATGCCAAGCGAGACTGCTGACTGCTGATTGAGTGTGGTTAGTGGGTGGATGAAGGGTTGGATTTGCTGAACGGCTCTTAAGCGTTTGAAGTGGCGCCTGAATTGACAAAGCTGACAAAGTCAAGTGGCACATTGAGGTCGATGTTATGCGAAATGAAATGCAATGCAGAGCACGACGTAGAGGGGCGACTAATCATTGAGAGAAAAATTACACAAAGCCAATTGATTAAAGTGAGCTCTTTTGATTGGAAATCGCATTCGCATGCCAAAATGAGCATGATCGGTATATGTGCAGAAATAGAAAAATGTATGAGTGTGTATGTGTCTGCTGGGAAATAATAAATAAAAGAGTGAATTCTCCAGATTCCACATGACGAAACTGAGTAGAGATGTGTATAGCTATATGTTTTTTGTATATAGTACTGAAACCTGGCCTATGATCACTCATTATTTTTATACACTTATACATTTTCCTCTCTTTAGTTAATGTTGAACCTTCTGAAATATTGTTTTCTTCTCTTTGCTTAATCAGTTGAAAGCAGGCATTACCATATGTTTGAAAATTGGCTTAAAGTAAACAAGAGTATAAAAGAAATAAACCCAACTCGACCAGAGATACCCACAGTTTTATGAAAAACCACACTGAAGAAATTAAGAAAGCTTACAGTAGAAAGCACTTTGAGAAGAATTAGTAGTTGCAAAATGAACCTCTAGCTAAAGATTTTTAGTAGGGCTTAAAGTTCAATTGGAGCGTTGAGAGCAGCGTTGTCATTTTGTTTTATAATTTAAAAATCAGTGAAGCAATATAAAATTCACAATAGAAAGGGTTGATTCATGGTGAGAAAAAAAACCGGAAAAATCACGTATGCGGGAAATGCTCAAGGGCTCACCCTGAGCAATTTTGGCTAAAAAATTATGGGTCTAAAACTGGTTTTGAGTCAGCAATTTTTAAGGTGAAAATTTTCAGGGATCATTAAACTTTTCTCATGAGATATTAAACTTAATAGCAGGAAACGCTTAAAACATTTTGGGACATCATGATATGCTACACTGAAAAAGGCATCATTATTCAGGCCACAGAACTCACAAGCCTTTGAATGGCTCAAAACAGTCAGTAGAAGTCGTGAAGTCATAAAAAACTTTCCTCATGCGAGTCGTCCATAAACCTCTATTAATGAAATTAACTTAGAAACGATTACAGAAATTGTACTTGGAAATTTCCGTGTTGGCATCAGAGTAATGGCAGATAATCGCAATACCCCACATAGATCGATACCACACATATATTGGCTCGGAGACGTAGATTTATGAATACGGCATTGAGACTGTACAACAATGCTCCAAAAATGAGCACAGAGCAGAAAAGCTAAAATTCGCCATTTTTTTGTATTAAAATATGAGAAGTTTTAGTTTTTTATAAGAAGTCTGGCTAAATTTTGACACAAAGCTTTACAATTATTTTCAAACTAGCGGAAACTATTGTCCATTGTATCAATTTTATAAAAGTAAATCCTCAACGGCTTGTGTGTATTTTCACATATATTTTTTTTAATTAGCGCCCAAATTTTGCAGTAAATAAAATAAAATTATTATTAATTAATTATTATTTTTTTTAATTTTTTTATTATTTTTTTATATATTTACTCACTCGGCCGCATTAATGTTGGCGGTTTAAAAAGAATCCCCCTTCGATATTAGGCACTTACGACAGCGTTTTTTCCAATCGTAAGAAGACTTCTCAGACTTTCCCAGCGATATTCATCTATCTTGTGGAACAAGAGCTGTTCATAATTCACTTTAATATTGGAAAGAGCAAAAAATAGTACGGACTTCGTTTCAGTTTTGTTTTTGGCCTATAATGCACGAACAAGCAACGAAATGTATTAACAAAATTAAAACACTTCTAACCTAGCGACTGCTACAGACCAAGTACAACCGGTAATTCTAACGAATTTCAGGGCATGTTGTAGATCAAAAACATAAATAGTTACAGCGAAAGCTATAATACGCTTCACAAATACAAGAGATTCCTCACAAGAACTTGATACCGATCTTTTAGTTTGTATTGCTACAAGCAGTAGTTATCCAATCTGAATAATTTCTTTGAAAAGTACACCACTGTATTAAACAATAATCTATGCAAAATTTCGAGGAGAAATCTCGTCAAATGTCATAGCCTCTTCTTGAGAAAAAAAGATGTGTGCAAAAATTCAGATCAATAGCTTAAGAATTGAAGAGCCAGTTCGCATATACGAGTACACAGACAGTTGGGCAGACGAGCGGACAGGCAGACAGTGGAGCATGCCAAATTTTACTCAGCTCTTCATGTTAATCATTTGTAAATATGTTTAGGGTTATATGTATAGGGTCTCCTTTTGGATGTTACAAACTTAATCTAAAACTTAGTAATATACCTAACATGCTCAAGATATTAAAATATTGCAAATTGGACTCACTAAACTTTCGAAATTTTGAATTTAAAAAATTCCTTTATTTTCAGCCCACTTTTCGTTGGTATCTGCGTATACAAAATTCAATTGAAGGACACCATTTTATAATTTTTGACATTCTTTCTCTATTTTATTTCACCTTATTAAAAAAAAGTCGATTTTGATGATATTTAACTGTTTTAAATTCGCTGACAAAATATTAGCATTTTAGAACATTGTTAATTTGCTAATAAACACTAAATACGGACGGATCTTCAAATACTTTGCACGTTGGCACATCACAAACAAAAAATAAAACACAACAAAAAAGCAATAATTAAGCGCTCACCAAAAGGTCAACCGAAAGTGTCAACAGAAAAAGGACAAAAGAAATATTCACCATACCACTGTTATCTGGTAGGGACTACTGAAAAGATAAACACCGAAAACATTAAATGGAAACAGTGTAATTAGGTTTTTTCCTTCTCCATTTTTGGCTTAACTCTGCTTATTTGTATTAGTAATGTCGCATTTTTGGTATTAACACCAGGCCAATGGGTCGAATACTGCTGGCGATTACGGCTTCGGCAAAGCCTTGTACTCACGCGACCCTCAGCGTTTGATTGCCATCCTTTTGGACGTGTTGCGCGACTTCTCACTCACACACACATACATATTTGAACCACACGCCATTTCGAGTCCACAGACTGCCTTGAACACATGTCTCGCCCACCAAACGGCACAAAGCACCTTGACGGCTGTCCTTTTGGCTGTTGGCTGTCGGCTTGTCTGTCTGTTTGTTGATGTACCTTGAGAATCAGTAGGAGGCCAAAGTATAGCCTGAGAGTGTACATGCACTGAAGCAAACACATACACATGCATTACATATTGATTGCGTGTTGGCGTCGCTCCCTCTTTGGTAACAGGCTAAGGTTGTATAAATACGTTTTAATGCTGAATCTATTTGTTCAGAATTTTTTAACTCCCCTCGTTCAATATACTGAATTTGTATATAAAATCTTATATGTATATATGACCCGGGATGTACCAATATAAGCGTATACATTCATATGTATATACATATTTACATGTATAGTAGATGGCACTTGCTCACCTGTCAGACACAGTGACTTTAATTGGCGCCGAATGCCAGAAAGCCGTTGTTGTGTCGTTGCCATGGCACTTGCCGAAAAAGCTGCCAATACACAAAGAAAAGTTCGGAAAAATTAAAAAACCAAAAAAGTTGGAATGTAACAAAAGGCAGCAACAATTAAACATTTTCAAGCGAGCAAAGGGCCAGCGAACTCGTTTGGCGGCACACAGCCTACAATGTAGGTCAATTATTGGACGCCAATAAAGTCCAAAAAATTGAAGGCGACAAGAGCAAAACCATGCAAAGTTAAAAACAGTGAAATTGCAATGAAAAACAACAACAACAATATGCAGGTGTAAAGAAAGAGCAAGTGTCCACTTTCAACAGTTAGATTATTGAAATTGATGACAATTTGCGATCATTTCAACACACGGCCATTAAGGGAATAAATGAAATGTGAAATAAAAATTTCAATTCACAAAATATTTTTAAAATACTTTTAGTAAAATGACACTAAGTTCCTTAACTAATTTCGAATTTTTATTGCATAACGGAATAATCACATTAGCGTCCTAATTTCTTACTTAATTGAAAACAAAGTGGTGCAGCGCCTACAAGTAGGCAATATTTTTTTTTCGGCTGCATTACTTACTTCGCTTAACTAGAGCAACGGTTAAAAATGTAGCACAAAAATCACTCAGAACGCTTTTGCCTTGCTTAACTGAAAAATCTTAACCCAAAAAATATTTTGCCACTCGAGGGCAAGTAACAGTTTTATAGATTAAAAGGTTAACTGTTTGTTTATGTTTTGCTTACGTTCAAGTATCCTGTTCGCAAAGTTCAAAAAGTTCATAACAATAACTGTAAATATGTTTGTATGTGTGTGTGTGTGTGGAGACTCAAGAATGCCTTCTATTGACCCGAATTCTGCTTGCGCTCTGAAAAGTAAACCCCAAGAATTGTGCGCATACCTTTTGCGGTGGCTTGCGGTTTTGCTCCTTTAAATATATATTCATCTCAATTTTTTGCACTTTTTAATCTTTTCGTTCTTTTGGTATTTTCGACTTGCGACTCGCTAATAACAGCTTCCACTGATGATGATAAATTGCGCAGAGTTCTGTCAAATTTTAATATGTTCTTGCAAATGATTAATCATCTGCAGAAACGAATGTGTTTATGAAGTGTGAAAAAAATTTCAAAAGATCGGAGTTTACTAATGATGTGATTATTTCGCGATTGCTGAAAATTTTAAAAGAAGACTATGGTTTTAGAGCCTTTCCTTAATTTCTAAGAATAAATATTGAACTAAATAAAATATGCACTTCGAAAATTTAACGTTAGTCTCTCAGCAGTTTTAATTTATTTAACCACAATTTAAAAAAAATATATACATGTATAAAATTTATTAACATTTCAAACAAATGTGACTCTTGAGGGAATAAGTAGTCATAAAAATTAAATAAAGAGCTGAAGTTAGATCGGAGTAGACATTATTTCTCATAGAGTTGCGATCTTGCAGAAGAACTGCAATTGTAAAAAAAGAGATCTGAGATAGCCCTGCAGTAAGTATTCGAGGAATTCTTAAGCGGATATGGTAGTCTAAAGGCACGAATTTGGAGGTTTTGGATAGAAAAAAGCATTTAATATTTTCACTATCCATTTTCGTTCTTTACTTATATTTAAAGGATACACAAAAAAAATTACGAAAATAAACCTTTTTTCTTTAAGTTAAGCGTATGCCTTGAAGTAGAAAAATTGGAAAAGGGCATGTTCTCGTCGCTATGATTTCTACTCTAGTGGTCATCTGAAAAATAAAACAATGATGGATTACTGATTAGTACAGATGAGGATATCACAAGAAGCTGCAAAACTGAAAAAAAAATTTATAAAATAAAAAGAAATAAGGCAGATTTTTTCACACATTTTGTCTTTAAATTTTTCGAATTTTTAAAAATATTACAAATTTCAAATTTTCATTTTTTGTTGCTTAATGTGATGGAGAGATATGTAAAGGATATTCATGATATATTTGAAGTAAGTCGGCTGATTAGAACTTGAGATAACACAAGGACTGATTCAAAAAAGTTGTTCTAAGTTTCGTCCATAACTCAAAGCGGTTCACAAATGGTTTTGAATATTACTAAAAAATTAGGAGATATAGAGAATATGTACAAAATAAGTATAAAAAATTCAAAGCGTTCATAATATTCGAGAGTCAACTGTATCTGATTTAAAACTGAATTTGATTTGAGAAAAATGCGTTTAAAAATAATGCAATAAAGCTAATTGAACTGAGCGGCTTCATTTTGCAATGTTGTAACTAAAACATATTTGAAATATTCGTTTAAAATTTTAATAAATTTACTTTAAAAGTATTTATAGACTATCGAAAAATGAGAAAAACTTCCGTTTTTAAAATTTACAGACTTGAACACCCACTTAATTAAAACTTATTCTCGCACAGAAAATACAAATTTTGGTTTATTCTTCAAAAGGCCTCAAAATAATTAAAAAATAAAATATGAAAAATGTTATGAATATTTCCCCAAATTATTTCTAGCTTAGACACTGGTTATTTTGGCTTGATTATACTACACTGTTCAGATTTACGCCCAGTTTTGAAATATTAAACAAATTTGCGACAACTACAGACCTTATTTTCCTTCACTTCTACCTGCATATACAACTTATATTCTTTAAAATACTTAAAAATTGTGTTCTGCTGCTTAGCCAAATGTGATGTAGCTTCCAATACAGATCCAGAAACTGGTACTACAGTCATCGAGCTTTTGTAAAATAATTTTGACTTAGACGGAACTTATTTTCACAAATGATAAAAAATTCTTCCTTCAAATATTTATGTAAATATATGTGTTGGCAGTACTACAAAAACATAAGAGTATTTACCTTAAAAACGTATTTAGTATACCCCGATACAATACAAATCCTGTGGGAGCGTCTGTCAACCGCCGGGCATGTGTGTGACATAAAGCCTTATTTAAAGCCTAACAAATTTATATTTCACTTTTATTTTTACGTTCAACTGATAATGGCAAATAAGCCTTCGTGGCTTTTAAGGACTTAAAGCTCATATATATTCGTGTGTACACAAAAACTGAAAAGTCAAAATTTAGCCGCCAGCAACTGAGTGTGAGTGTATATGATATATCTGAAAAAATCTAAGCATGCTTACAGACACTCACAAAACCGTGAACTTTTATATTTCTGTATAAGTTTGTATTGTGCCTTTAAAATCAGCTTGTATTGAGCTGTTTTGTTCAAGTATTTGCACTATATTTTTATTTTTTCGTAAGCCACTTAAAGTCGAACATAAATTTCCTGCATCCGCCGTGAACACTTTGATTTTTCGCGCATGTAGATATGTATACGCGCGGGTGTTTCCGTCGTTCTTTCGTTCCATTGCGTAACTTTTTATGCTATTTGCACAAAAATATTTGAGTAAAGGCGGCGAAAAAGGCAAGACAAGCAGTTATTGAAACCGCAGGAGGCTTAAAATAGCGGCGAGGCAAATCTTAGTCGAATATTTTTCGAAGCTGGCATATCGCTTATTTACGTAATTTTGTTTAGCAATTTTTACGCTTGTTGTTAATTTAAATCTACGAATAACAATATTGACAACATTCAAATCGATCTAAGTTAATTTGAAAATAAAAAAAAATCTTAGAGACTTAAAGCAAATTTAAAAAAGCAAACCAAATTTTAACTAAAAATCAAATCATTATATATTTCAATAAAAAAAGATATATAATTAATGTAAAATTGAAATATAATAACAAATTTTTCATACTATTTATCCTTATTTTCACATAGCATTAATCTTATTTCACACAAATACAAACCACTTTAATATTTTCCCAACACAACACTGAAAAATCCACCAAAACTCACGAAACACAAAAAAACCTTGCGTACTTTAAGGCGTGCTCGTCCCTAAGCGCACGCATACAAACATGCACACACTTCAGCCCTCACATACTTGTGTGTCGCGCTCGCACGCAAGCATACATATTTCAATATTGGCATAACGGGACTATGCGACTATGCTTTATGGTCGCTACACATGACTTAAAAGCCACGAGAGGGAAAAAAGTGACGAAAAAATGTGAAATCGGCAAGAAAATTTTATCAGAGCCAGCGCACTGCTACCGAAATTGGCAAGCGGGCATTCGCAGAGGCAAGCACAAAAAGGAGATAATAAAAAGCAAAAGCAAACTCCGCACACAGTTGGCCATTTGCAGCCAAAATAAGCATAAAATACATTTCAATTTCTATTTAATACGGGTTTACGCTTAGTGATTTAGAAGGGAGCGGGGGCAAACAAGGGTCAAATATGAAGTGAAATAAAAATGTGCGGAAAATAAATTTAAGGTAAGCTGCACACACACACATGTACAAGAGCGGAAAGATATGTTCTACAAATTTGTGAGCCACGACCAAGATGTAAATCGACAAAATACAAATCCTTGTTATCCTCGATGCTAACGCCGGCAACGATCATAGTTGGCTTTCGGTCGCTCATGAGTGCAGTTTCTGTTGGCGATTTATTGCTTCGACTATTTTTGTTTGCTTTTCTTTCTTCGGTTACCAAACATACTTGAAATATTTGACTATTCAAATATAAATAAATAAATCGTAGAAAAAGTCGAAGTCAAGAAGGGAGTCAAATATATTAGCTCATGAGGAAAGCGCAAATATCAAAAAAAAAATTGTTTAATTTTAAAGTGGTTTCCTCAAGTGGTGAAGTTTATTGAAATCCACAAGGAAACATGTTGTTTCTAGGGGGAATATTTGTAAAGCAAACTTTCTCCGTTATCTTATTAACTTCCATAAACGTCGCTCCTGCGGGGCGTCAGGGGCTTTTTGGTAATTTAACCTCTAAAATGAAAGTTAGTGATCATGACACTTCGAAAGCCAAAGTCTCTAAAATTCGATTGTAAGTGTTCTTAGCTGAAAAGACTCCTCTTTCGGGAAATTTTAATTCATTTTATTTTTGAGAACCGATTTATCGATTGAAAAACTAATTTTTTTGACTTACTGGTGTATATTTTTGTGGTGTAGCACCTAAAATAGTCTTTTGGACTCAGAAAATGTTTTGTAACGTAATCTAACGGTACACTTTTCAACATGAACGATTATTACTCGTCGTAATTTGTGCTAACATTGGTTTAGACTTTATTTTTGGTGTGCGGGAAAGGTAAATAATCGCCTTCTTTTTATCTGCATGGTTTTAACTCTGCTAATGCTAAGTATAGTACCATATAATCAAAAACAAAAGAACCAAACCGCCAAGCTCATGGTGACCGTGTGACCGAGCTCATGGTGATACTTACCACGTTAGTTAAGGAAAACGATAATCATCACTTTTTTTTATTTTTGACCGACTTTGAGTTGGTTTTTCTATTCGCTAGATTGTTGGATAGTTTTGACGTGATATTCATAAATCTACTCTTATTATACGTACAAGCAATGAAGCGTTTCAAGAGTGATTGTCACGCATCTCTTTTCCGAATTGTACTCCACATCGCTTTCGCTAAAGAGTCAAGTATTCAGCCTTAACTCAAACAAACACCGCAACATTAACCAAAACATGTTGAGTCGATCCATAAAATATACGTAAGAGTTGAGGTTCTTACTGTTTCTTTAACTGTTCCAATGAATGGATCAGCGAATCGAATGAGCCAGATTTCGATGACTTCATGACCTTCATTGAATGCTTTGTTCAACTCAAAAACTCTCTAAAATACTTCTGTAACATTGTCTGTAATTTTGTAGCCGAGATTCCCATGGGAACGAGGAAACAATCTCTTTGTTAAACTTATTTTTTTAGTAAGAGTTGAAGTTTCTTATTCATAACTAGGTTTGTTGAATCATAACCCAGACTAGACATATCTTAGAAACAATTTGAACCGGTGCCGGCGGTTGAATAATTTGTATTTCATATGTATTTAATGTCTACATTAATTGAATTTAAGGTTTATTATAAATGGTAATTATAAAGAATATAAGTTTATATTTGGAGACGATGGCGGCATACGGAGAGTGGTGGATGTAAGTCGCAACCCGGACCGTTGAGTGATCAGAGTGTGCCGAGATGGGTCTCAAATCCTAGCGCGCAAGATCGCTTGACATGGCACCGTGTAGAATTGAAAATATGAAGCGCGCTTGATCGCTGTTGGATGGAAAAGGGTTGCGATATCATGCCGATCGATATACAGCAATGATGTTTTCCAATTTGTTCTCAAGTGTGGTGTATTCTTGATCCTGGTGTATGGCGGTACATATTACTCAGAGTGTGCCGTTTTTATGCCCGAAAGGCTGTATTTTGAGGGAAACTTAATTCATTTACACAGTGATATTTATGGCATCAATGTCGCTAAACTTTGCAAACGGAAGAAGCTTCGCTTCAGTAAGCCCCTCACATCCTAGAGCAACTTGAAAGGAGTTTGGATGGAAATAAAATTTCGCTTATAGAGTCAACATCCTTCCTCAATCCACTAAAGATTTAATTTTCAAGTCTAATTTTATTGCTTACTAAGGAATTCATTGATCATTTAAGATACGATTCTTAATATTACTTATATGCAAAAGTTCCACTAAATTAGTAGCCAAATACACCATAAGCAAATGTAGGAAATAATTATCAACAGTATGTAATATGACTGAAGTCATTTATACGAATTAAATTGTTTGCATGTGGCAAGTGAAATAAATAAGCAAGCAATGGCGAATCAGCAATAAAATACATATCTCTAAACACATAAATACCTAAACATAAATATGCAACAAGCATCGGCAAGTGCGAATGTTATGTAATCACACATAAATTACATGGATTTGTAAATTTATGTTACAAAACTGTAATCAAAAAGTAATTAAGGAAAGTGCATCAAGTGTGGAACTGTTGTAGAATGGAGTGCCTTAAAGACAGTGTTACATACTGTGGGTTAAGTGTGTATATTAATATGCAAAGTGCTGCTTTCGTTAACATTATGCTGCTCAGCAACTACTCAGCTAGATATACTAAGGCGAATATAATATGAAGAGCAATGCAAATAAAAGTAATTAATACATTGAGGCTTGCGCACAAACGGATGTGTATCCGAGCAATAAGTAAAGCAATTTATTTGCCATTGAAAATAGAGACGCGTTGTTGTAATAATATCTAGATTTCAGTAATCAAACATCGCACAAATATCAGCAAGTATAATTACATCTGTATGTGTGCAATTATTTGCTCGAAATTTGTATTTTAATGATCCTTCGATTATTTACGCTCAAAGTGTGGAAAAGTGCAACAATAACAACAGCAACCATAGCAAGTTGCTTGAATTCGCTTTGCTTATGGGTATTATGGAAGCATGTGTGTATTTGTGCAACAAATGTATAATGTGAGAGTGTGTACGTATATTGGTGGGTGTGATGTGTGTATGAGTGTGTTTGGTTGTACCCAGCGAACACTGAAATAAAATATATAATTTATGTTATCTTTATCGCATTGCTATTTTTGGAGGATCGCTCTCCAGGTTTAAGGGAGATTCTAAACTAGAAATGAAAAAAGAACTTTTTATATTTTCAAAGCTTAATTCTTTATGAATATGTCTATAAGAGAATTTTTCCATATTAAAATTGTTCTCAGAGAGATATGTAAGTATTTGGCTGATCTGGCATTCAAACTTCGGTTCGACCGAAACTAAAATTATAAACGCGATTTTTCGACACTGTCTTTTTCAAAAGGATACCCACGATTTCTAGGGGCCTACCACACTGATTTATCTGAAAGCTTTAGATAGTTTTTTCTTTCGACTTGTCTATGTTTGGAACTATTCATAGCCATAATGTTCAATTACCTTTTTTTTAATTTCAAACAGTCAAAAAGAGTAGTACACAATTTTTATTTTCAGTTTCACAATGCTAGAAGGTTTGACATCGTATGTAAATATGGTTACGTGCCAATTTCTTTGAGATCCCCACTTTATGAACTGCTATTTTTTTTTAATTTTAACTTTTTTTATTTTTTTGATTTTCTTGTGTTTTGTGTTAAACATTGACAAATGAAATATTTTCCAGTCATCATAGCACTTGGAAATATCCTCCGTCGTGATGGCCATCACGCCTTCTTCGATCCAGCTTCTTTTCCTCAATTGAGTCGAAACGGTGTCCTCGGAGTGGTCATCTTAATTTGCTGAATAGCCAGAAGTTAAGCGAATGCGGTGGTTGCGGAACGATATTAGTTGAAAATGTGGCGAAATGATCACGACTAGCCAATGCAGTATGAGATGGTGCATTATCGCACATCTTTGTTCAATAAAATTAGACAAAGTAAAAATCGAATTAATTTTTAGAACCTCACAAAACGACGCGTATCTCAAATGCTAATGAATATTTTGACATGAAATATACCAAAGATGTCACTAACAGTACTACCAACATTCGGAATAAAAATTTACCAATTCGAAAAACAGGCGAAGTAAAAATTAAAAATTCACCTTTCAATTTGATCACAGCAGTAGAGGTCTTATGACAGCATTTTAGTAGAGAACCAAGGCTCTTCCGAACCATATGTTGAATGACTCCGCATTGAATTAGTCTGTTTGAAGTTTGGCACGCATTTATCAATCAAATGTATTCATGGAATATTATTATCAAGCCTTAAAGCTTTTATTTAGTTATAGTTGTAGAGTCAAGCATTTGATAATATCGCCGTGAGCAAAATATCTGTTATAAGCTGCATTATAAATTTATAAATTCACTCATTTTCCAATAACACATTTTCAAATCATTTCGTGAGTTTGTTAACTGGGTATTTGCTTACAGACCCACAATATATTTATTTGCGAATATTTACACATACTGTATATTGCATTAATTTTTAGCGTGCTCGAAATCGTAAAATCATTAATTTTAATGAGTCACCACGACAGACATTGACAGCGAGTGAATGTACGCTAAAGACTGTGAGCAGTGCAGATGGCCGACGGCATTAATGCCAGATTTAATGTTGTTCGTTTTCATGTCGAACAAGCGCGTCTTTTCATAGCCTTTAGACAAATATCTGCATGTCGCGCGTGATTATATTTTTTCACTTCATCTCTCGGTGCCGGAAGCGGCTGTGCGCTAACGAAAACCTCGCGGCCACAGCAGCTGTCATTGGTCGCCAAGCCATTAGTCAATGAAACTAGAGGCAAAACAGAAACAAAAACAGAAAAACAAAATGCATATAAAAAGTACATTACCAAAGCAAAGCAGCGGCGGGGGAGTGCAAGTCAAGGGGCATTCGATGGCAACCTACGCCTAGTGGCAACTCATTACGCCAACAGCCACAAAGCGCTGAGCATGAGAAGGAACCAAGTAAACAAGTGAAGAGGAAGAAAAGCGAAAATAGTTGTATAATATAACTGCTTGTTTGCAAAACGACTATGAATGTATATGTTTTTGTATGTGTGTGTGTGTGTACATGTAACTATTTGAAGCGCCGCTAAGCCATTTGCTTTAAATAGCGCAGCAAACAGCAATAAACAAAGTCTCCCTTTGCAGCACAGCTTCACACAAATATCTAGCGATATTATATTTCTCGTTGTTGCCTTTCTTGAATATATGCTGAAGAGCTTAGCAAGACATGAAAAGCGTTAATATTGATGTTGCCACTGCAGCAGCTCACAATGACAGACAATTACAACTACAACCATTCATCGAGTTGTAATTATAGTTCGTAAGCATTCTTCGCCACACACAAATAAACAGACATAATAGCGGTTAAACAATAAGAACAACAACACTAGCCATACTGAGCAGCTCATATAAAAATTACAACATTTTTCCATGCTAAAAAACTCGAAAAAAGTGGAAAAGGAAGGAAGAGTAAACACTCATAACGATGATAGTAGTGGATAACAATTAACTTTACTGGCGCAGCTGTGCCGCACGCTCCACTGGCAAGTTGATTAAAAAACACTCATCCGCAATGGTGCACCCCACAAAGCGAGCGAGCACTTGTTGGAGGAAATGAATTGTGCTGGCAGCAAAAAATGCTGAGTGAATGCACATACAAAGGGAATTTGTTTACCTTAAATGGTTTATAGTTTTTTAAACTGCAATTAGTGGTGATTTCAGTTAATGAAAAAATACATACAACTGTATGTGTATCGGTAGTTTTCACATTTGTATTTGAACCTCTTTGTTTGCGAGAATGCAAATTGTATGTGACGGGTCTTTGATTGCCAAAATTTTTACGTGTTTACATTGTGTTAACAATTCATCGAATGTTGAGCTTAAAAAGTAACTAAGGAGCACACAAATTTGTCCATATATTTTTTGAAAAAAATATAGAGTATACCAATTGTTTTAAAATTTTAATTTAGGAACACACAATTCATTTTCTATTGAAAAAAAATTAATGCTTTAACAAGTTACACGCAATCAACGCCGGGGCCAAAAGAAAGGCGTTACATTGATGCAGTGATTCGCGCCTTCTCCGAGGATGAAACCTAAAAACATTCTCTCCATTGTTCTTTATTGTTCGTAATGACCAGCTGTCGAAAAAAATCAAAAAATTGGCAAAATGAAGGCGTAAAAAACTATAATCTTACCCAAAATTTTGATAGTTTTTAGCCTACCATCCATGATCAGATCAAAAAACTGGTGCGTCATTGAATGAAGAAAATTTCGAACATAAAGAAAACATATAAAAAATAATGCCTCCAGCCAATTTGACAAAAATAGTTACGAAAAAAGCTCATTTGAAGATCATCAGATGGAGCTGATTGAACTTACCGGTTACATTTTAGAAAGCTATAACTCAAAAACTATTTGAGATATTCACAAAATGTTTTCAAAAAAACTTAAAAAATTATTTTTTCAAAACTTTAAATAATATTTTTTTCAAAATTTTCCAAACAAATAAATTTTTCAAAACTATTTAAAGAATTAATTTTTCAAAAATTTTTCAAAGAATTAAATAATTAATTTTTTTTTTGAAATTTTCAAAAAATTAAAAAGAAAATTTCAACATTTTTCAAAAAAATTAAGAAACCATTTATTCTAAAATTTTGAATTATTAGTTTTTCAAAATTTCACGCTCAGGTTTCCCCTTAAAGTGAAATTCTTAAACATTCTTTTTCAAATCACATATTCACATATTCCTTGTTTACATTATTTCATTATTTTCGCATTACTTGTACCAAACGTAGACTGACTCAGTCAAACTCAATTGCAGAATTTAATTTATTTTATTATTTTAACAAATTCTCTTTGCGCAGTCAGAAATAGCACTTTGAGTCTTTAAATTAACGCCTGATTTGCTAAAAGGCACATAAAACAGGTAAAAATCCTCAAATAGCAGATGGGAAATCTCTGATAAATATTAAAAGAATTTACTGATAAATGTTAAAAGTCTAATGTTAAATTAAAAATGTTGCCTACAGTTAGGAGCAAACTGAGGAAGCTAGTGAGCTATGTTCAATGACCAAATTTTCAACGCTTCTTAAACCGCATAAAATGCATTTTGTCTATCACAATATGATCAATTTGATTATGGGATTCTTCTCCCAAAATCTGGTGCTACAAACAACCACCTTTGCAATGAGATAATAGACAAAACATTAAATTACATATATGCGAGCACATACTTCAAATTCATATATAAACGCAAATCATCAGCTCATGAAGTCATATGCTTAAGTTCGCCAAACAATTTGCGGAAGCCCATATTTAGGATCCTTATAAATGCCACTGAAAGGCAAAAGCCCCACAATTGCACGCGAAGAGTGAAGCATTTGTTATGAGCGCAGTAATTGCGGTAATTTGCGTCAACAGACTGACAATTACGGCGCACTTTTTCGTTAAACTCATTTCACATGACGACGTTAATGCGCTGCTGCAGGTGGAGTTGTAATTTAACAGTTATCAACAACAACAGTGAACGTTTGCTTTTGTGTGTGTTGAGTGCTTGTTGGCTACGTTCATTTCATGTAATTATTTTTTAAATACTTTGTTAACTCGGCGCAATTATTTATTGACAACTGTACATATGGACTCTGGCTGGTACTTTTGCGCTTAATTATGAATGTGCGTGTCGATGAAGTATGCTCTCAATAGCATTTAAATGAGCACCAGAGTGGAGCATTTATTGAAGAACTATATATATTAAGAGTGCGTTTGAGACACAAAGACATTGAATATAAAAAGTGTATGAAAAGAACACTTCTGAAAGTTTTCGTTTCAGCTTCCTAATGATCATTCGAAGCGAGGAACAGAAACAAATTTTTTTCAGGAAAATGACAGTATTTGAAATTATATTATGGAAATATTGAGTAGTCAAAAAAGACTTTTCGTATTTCTAATGAAACCTCAACTTATTTCTTTTTTATTTATAATTAACTTAAATGAACCAGGTATGTACTATTTTGTTCGACCACTTTTTGCCATTTTTCCGCTAGAGCCATTATGCCATCGGTGTAAAACTTTTCTTGTTTCTCGGCGAAAACCTGCGACAACTAATCTTCACAGGCTTCTCTTAAAGTCAACTTTACACCATTAAAGGAGTTCTGCATCGATCGAAACAAATGGTAGTCCAATGGTGTAAGGTCAGAGCTATATGGTGAATGCATCAAAACTTCCCAGCCAAGCTCTGCCAGTTTTTTCCGAGTCATCAAAGATGTGTGGTCTAGCGTTGTCCTGATGGAAGACGAAGGCTTTCCTGTTGATCACTTCCGGCCGATTTTTTCGATTACTCGCTTCAATCTCATCAGTTTTTGACAGTAAAATGTACAATCAATCGTTCGACCTGGCTGGAGCAGCTCTTAGTGGATAATTCCTTTCCAATCCCACCAAACACTCAGCATAACCTTTCAAAGCGTCAATCCTGGCTTTGCGACCATTTGTTGAGCTTCACCACGTTTGGGCCATGATCTTTTTCTCACATTATTGTCGTATTTGATCTACTTTTCATCTCCTGTTACTTTTCGCATTAGAAATGCGAATTCCGCTTTAGCAAAGAATCGCAGATGTTAATTCGGTCCATTAAATTTTTCACAGACAATTCATGTGTGTTTTGTAGCACGGACATTCTGAAGACATTTCCCTTATTTTTACTACTACTTTAAACTAAAAGACAATTGAAACCTAAGCTTAAATCAAATCCAGATATTAAAAACGCGAAGATCTAACCCTTAATTTCTCTCTCTCTTCTTTACTCAGAAGAAAATTTCAACTTTTGAAGAAAAACAAAAGAATTGCTTCACCATATCTGCTCTCTCAAAAAGCTTTGTGAAAAGCTTCTAATATATTTATATTATTATAAGCAATTATGTATATTAAAACAAAGCTTTATAAAAATTTTCGACGAAAAATAACAACGTGCACCACAAAGAGCTCTACTACAAAATGTCAAACCGGACACCCGGGCGTATGAGTAACATGGCGGATGAGCAAAGCATGCCGTTTACACACTGAACTTTACACGTCATCCAACCAATGATTGCAGCAACTCTTTTACGCATAACAGCTGATAGACCAAAAAATATTATTATTTTATTATTGCGCAGACGGACCCTATTTATATACATATACATATATATCATATGCACAGTTGTGTGTAAAAGCTCTCAATCGACCAGCCAACACATTCACATCGAAAATGTAATTACTGCCTGTGTTCATATGCAATTAACAACCAAAGTACCAGGACGTGGTCCTTCATGCATTGCAGACCATACCACGCCAATAACGGTTCAATTAATTTTCGTTCAACACACACATATATATATATATGCTTGTTTTTGCAGTGCTTTCCACGAGACAATTAAATAAAAATTGCATATTAAATTCCTTTAAAGAACCTTTTTCGCTCACAATGGAAATATCTGCAAGCGTTTACAACAACAATGTTGTGGATGAAGCGTGTGTTTATGGAATTCGCGTTGCGTGGAATTTTCATACTTAAAAAACGATCGGCAGCGAATGTGTAATGTTGCGGTTAAGCATTGATGCCCAAACCAAGGAGAATATTTTTATGAAATTTCTGCAAAATGACTTAAAGCAGCGCTGGGAAACGAGCAGCCTGCGCATATTATGCCTTTTATGCTTTTAATGTTTTTTCGGTTTTCACGCGTGCCTGAGCTGCTGTTTCCGCTATTGAATTCTTGCTTCGTCTTCTTCTTCTTTTGCCAACAACATGCCAACTTGCAAGAGTGTAGAGGCCAATAAATGTTTCAGCGCCATGATGAAAAAAGGCACCCAAAACCCTTTAATAAAGTTGAAAGGCAATGTCAGTATGACAAAACGAGGTCGAAAAGTCCGCACAAAGGCCAACCGAGAAAGGGCAAATGGGCTTTATGGCAGCAGAGAAAAGCGCCGAAGCGTTTTAGTACTTTTGTTGTAGCTGTCAAAGAATATCATAATAAGCGTTATTATTGTTTTTATTATTTTTTATTTCTTATTTTTGCACATTTATTATTATGGCGGTTGTTGGGCGCTTGTTTGCGTTTAAAATCTTAATTCGTTTTCCGTGTTGACCTTTAGTGTAGCTTTCCTTTTTAATAAATATATTAATTTTGGATTAAAAAACGGGTTAACCCGAACAAGACAAACCCTTTCAAGCGAAAAAAATTAAATTTGAAAATACAACATTTATTAAAAGCAGTCAGCATAGCAGAGCTTTTATAAATAAATAATGCTTCGTTTTAAAAAAAAATCGGGAAATTGATTCCGTTAGCACTACTAAAAGTATTACTATAGTCAACAGGAATTACTGTAGGAACTTGATTAGACTCTTCACAACTAAAGAGTGAGGACGTTGTCTCAGATCTTCAGTATTGACAGGAGACCAGAAACTTCATTACTTAGGACCTAGGTTTCGCTAATTATAAGAATAGTTAACCAGAAGCATAGTTGGAATATAGCGAGAGCCACCAGTAAAGTCAGACCAGATAATTTCATTAAGACTGAAAGCAAGAATCTTGAAAAATGCATTAAAAAACTATTACTTCGGTTGCCTCGAGACTACAATACGCTTCACAAAAAAAAAAATCCTTCCAATAATTGTGATCTGTTGTTGAGCTTCACCACACTTGAACCATGATCTTTTTCACACATTATTGTCGTATTTGATCCACTTTTCATCTCCTGTTAGCATTCGCTTCAAAAATGGTTCGATTACCTGAACTGATTCACCATCGTCTCCGTAAGCTTCACAAATTTTATTGGAGGCTTGCGTGGCATTCTTCCCTTTTTTGTACAAAAATTTCTTCATTATTTTCCCTGATTTTTGAACAGCTGCAACTTTTTTTCAATTTCCTTTTTTTAGCCAAATGAAGCTTAAATTCTCACCTTTCCAACACTATATGGTATGACACAAAATACGAAAAAACTTTTTCGACTACCCAATATACAAATTAAGACCGATAATAAAAAACAGTCACGACCTCGGAAATATATGCAGACAATAAAAACTGATATTTCCAAACTAATATAACAGACATAGGCAACTCCACAATAAATAATTTTTTCACTCAATGTCTGAAAATGTCAAAACGCACGCACACATACATACACTCACATTTATACACCTGGGCAGACACTAAAATTGCCTTAATTTAATACACAATATAAATAAATTGCAACAAAAAACAAAAATGTGCAACAAAAACCATTGAAGAAATGTGTTTAACTTTTTCACACCACACCGACAAGACATTAGCAAAAAAATAACATTTTACGAGCGCAACACAAAGGTTGGCTTGACCCTTTTCGCCCAACACTGACACAATAACAAGCGGCGACTAAATGATTCACCTGCTTGCCACACACGCCACCTGACAGACATACACAGACACATTTTTTATTGCTGCACATTATATTTATATGCGAACACACTCACACACATTTATTTGTACATAACGGTTGCAATTTTTTCACTGGAATTTCCGTTTTTGCTTGTGTTTTAGGAAAATGCTGATATTGCTGCCGCTGTTGGGTGTGTTGTTCAACGGTCTCACAACAGCGCATGTTGAGGCGAATTTAAGCTTGGAATTTAAGGCTACAAAGGTGAGTCAGCAAGCAAATTTTATTCACTTCCGCATGAAATTTGTGCCACAAAAAGTAAATTATGTAAAGAAATACGAAGGGAGCAGTGCTGAAAAAACGCTTGGTTGTGTGTGTGTGTTTGAGTGATGTTTATTATGGCCTAATAAGTTACAAAGTCAGCTTTTATAAAAATAAATGTACTAATTTACTCTTTTTTTCATTTTATACGCTGCTTTCACTCGGTGCTTTGGGAATTTTCAACGCAGCTTTTGAGGCAACACAATCCTGGTAAGTTACGAAAATTATTATATATTCATATATACATATTTATGGTACTTTTATATTTATTTATTTGTTTATGAAACACTTGCTGCATATATATTTTCATATTTAATAATCAAAGGATTAACTCAAGAGTAAAACAAAAATTATGAGTAATTTATTAGTTTGCAGATTATAACTTGAAACTAATCCAGCTTAACGCAAATGAATATATTATATAGAAAAAAATATAGGCTAGGTTAGGTTAGTCTGGTAGAAATGTCAGATGGAGTGCCGTTACATAGCTCATGAGAAGTAGCCATCATTTAGAATGTCAGCGCTTGGCGTGAGTTTCAATGTTCGAAGTTTTTCGTACCTGGCCCCTCAATGCCTTGCTAATGCAAAGCAAGTGCACAAGAGATGCTTTATTGTTTCCCTGATAATTTTTTTTTTGATATTTCCTACAGTTTTCTCGATCTCTCAGAACTATTCTGAATTCTTGAATTTTGATTTCAATCAAGTTCTTTCAACACTTAATTTCAAAAATGAGCAAAACTTTTCACATTTTTGGCCTACCGCTTTCCATTTTAACCTTTCTTGATGACGTGGCACTCAGTAGAATTAAAGTCGCTTGTTCCTGGCGACACTATCCATTGCTGTCCTGCTTCCAAAGGCTCTTCTAGCTGATGTTGGAAACGAGGTTATGGACTTGATTGCTGCTTGGTTACTTACGTAGATGTTAAGTGGTTTACTAATACATAAGAGGCTGGATCTGCGACTTTCTCAATTAATTGCTATTGAGTTTGAAAAATACTGCACTGATCCGGCTAGTTTCGCAAAGTATGTTCTAATACCAACTTCGTCCTCTATTTTCGAAAATTTTATTTGAATTCTTATGTAAAGATATCCAAACCAACTACTATACCAGCAGCAATTTGGCATCTCATATACTTGTAATAGTTGTAAAAGTAACTGTAGAGCTGACAATCTGACAATGAAGAACACCATGGTCCCACTATCAGTAAAATAGTTGCGGGTGGATACTCCTCTCTCCAATGTGTTCTACTACTGGATAGGCAGTGAGCTCTTTACTCTTAGTATAGGCCCTTGCCCTATCTGACATATATGCTAAAATTCCGGTAAATCACTTAATAAATATATTTGACCCACAATAGTCACCTCTCAAAAAGATAAATAGTCAAGTGGATTTGATAAGCTCTTCTCCGAGCCTTCGCTTTCTTTCCCACTTCCGTCATTCCCCTAGACATATTGATTTAGCTAAACAACTCAACACCAGTGCATAGACATTCCAAGAGCACCAATAATGGCACTCAATGCCAATGTAATTCACTTCACTTCAACATACTCGTATTCATATTCCGCATCCGCATATTTTGGATAGTTGCACACGAAAAGTTTTCGGCATCATTTTTACTTTTTAGAAGGCGATGCAAAACATAGAAACTAAATATAACAGTGAGCTAGGCAACCATCAACAGCCCTGCCGTGGTATATATTTATTTTTTTGGTAGCAAATATACAGCAACAATAAGCGTTGCTTTCAGCTAGAGATTTAGACTTGAGCCTTGACCTGAATTGAGAGTGTACGCGAGCTGAGCAACAGCCCACCGGAAGGGGAACGCCGTTACCCGGCTCGAGCGCTCGAGTATCGTGTACATAAATTCAAATATTTTCAGGCAAAGTAAATGCAATTCAACTTGCTTAGTTGCATTTGATGTTTGAGGAAGTTTTTGGCGAAAAACTTTCCAATTTCGGTTATGTAAACTTGGTACGCGCTCACTGCACATACAAAGCCTGGCATGTAAGGTATGAAATACTAACATTATAAATATGGAAATCTAAGATTTTTTTTTGCTAAATTCGTGTAATTTCAGCAACATTTGGTATAATCCACATGTGTGTAGTTGCGTAATGAGTAGTTATGAGCTTAATTGGCTTTGCTTTTGCTAGGTTAGATGCTTCGTCAGACATCTGCTCTACCTACTTACCCAGTAGTTTATTTGAGTGTGTGTTAGTTCATAGGAGGAAACTATTTTGTTGGTATTTGCGATGTTTTAGATGTTTTGGTTCTTTGAGTATACATGTGTAAATAGGTAAATTCCCAAAGGTCGCCGTAAGTACAGCTAAAATGTTACTCATACGCCCCAGTGGTCATAAATTTTGCTAAATTATAAGTACTTAAATTCGGCACGAGTATCATATTTATGTTTTACAGAAAACATTCTTAGCAGTAGAATAGTTGGAATTTCTTAATTTTTTGTTTTAAAATTATTTTATTAAACTACACAATTTTAAACTCAACTGGCAAAATTTTTTCGTTTAAAGAAATAATATAAAATTTATAACATAACACACAATAAAACTATTACAGTTAGTAATAAAACAACATAACACCGTGATACTTAAAATCTAAACCGCCCACAATCAGTGTCATGTATCAACAAATAAATGGCAAATAAATGAAAATAGTTGACGAGCCAGCCATAATTTTATTATAGCCGCTAACAGTGCTCGTATAAATATTTATGACATTTATGATGGAGAAAAGCAGCAATAAATCACGTTTTATTATAACAAATATAAATATTTACGGCTTCTCGCTCGTCAGCGAATTTATATAATAATAAAAGCCATATAAGTTCTGCCCGTGGTTGCAACAAAGTTCTTTTATTGCCGCAGAAACCAAGCATATTGCAACTTTAGTGCCAGTTATAATTTCAAATATTTGTTTTGGCGAGAAATGTGCCATTTGTGCTTCTGCAAACACGTGTGAGGTCTGCGAGATAACTTGGCTTAGCAAGAAAAATCATATATGGTTTGTTTGAGACAGAAAAACTATCAAATTTTTGTACTGTTATAATTTGGAAACGGTTTTTCGAAAGCAAAATCAGTGAAAGCACGGTTTCTGAATGTAAATATCGTTATTGAAATTCAAGTCTATAGACAAATGTGTGTTGAAAACCAATTTAATTACATTTATAGTTTATAAGATATATTTATAACTTATTTGTTTTCGATGGCCTTTAAAATATATCTAAGTTTTCTCTGTGCTAATTCATGCTATTTGCAATGGAGTTCTTTAGACTAATATATTCCGATTTACATTTTTCCTGTTTGGCTTCACTGTCGCGTATATTTGTCTAGTTAACTTTCGAATTCTTAAACGCATGACTAGACATGGCATTACCGTTATTTGCATATGAGACAACTTCCAAAAGTATATACTTAAATATTTTTGCATTCCTTCTTCACATCTTTGTCTCAACTTGTCAGCACCGCTTCAGCATTTCGCTGATTTTTTCATTCTTCGTATTTACGTTGACGAGTTTTTTTCGATATTCATTTCCCACTTCCTTTATTTCTTTATATTCCCATTCTACTTGATTACTCCCACGTTCGGTGTAGTAATGCAGACTTAGATTTGTACACTTACTTTTTTCTTTACATACTATACTTCGCAGTAACTTGTGTCTTGGTTGTCAAATAATTTCTAATTCCATAAAAGATCAGCTATAAATGCAGAAGAGAAAACTGAGTATAATCTATACATATGTGTCTATCTAACAGTTATATTTTCACCGTTATATACAAGCCTTTATAATTTTTTATTAAACAAATATATATTTCATTCGGAGAATATGAAGATTTCTCACTAAGATACAAAATATACAAAACGATCCATCAAAATCAAGTCCTTGTATGGAAAACTTTTTTATTTAACGAAATTTTGCAAGGATTATTATTCAAGGCAACTATACAGTTTCCGAATCATTTGTTAAGATCGACCACTACTGCATATAGTTGCCATAAAACTGAGAGCGCAAAGTGAAAATGAAGAGGTATAAACTTCAACCTAAAATAAATCCAGTTGCATAACAATTAAAGCCTTGCACCTCCACACAGTCAGTATGTAAATTCTAAATATCAGATCACCCTAATTGTATGTAACTATGTGTAAGAGCTACATATTCAAATAAATCATTCTGCTGTCCAACTCAATTAATTATGCAAAATTAATGCATAAGTACAACAGAAATCTCTTCAAAAATCCCCAGTAATCCATCCATGTATCATCAAACAAATTTCCTATTAATTCAGTGTACATCATTCAAATCTTATTGAGTATCCTTGAAATCAATGCCAATCAAATATATACAAAATCATCTTGACTTCGCGAGTGTATTGACATTTGCGAAGAGGATTATGATTGTAATCGCTTTTCACCAATACATACGCAAGCTTGTCTAACTGTGATAGCAAATGTACTTTCATGCAAAATGCAGAGTGTGTAGGCGTGAGTGTTGAAAGACGAACAGACGGATTAAGTCATCTGCTGACCACGAGTTGTCCGCAGGCAATAAGAACTGACGTCGTTAAGCAGCACAAAGATCAAACACAGGCAAGTGTATGGATTGAAAATAGCACAAGTGAAAGAATAATATTATCTTTCTTTGAAATTTTCATAAATAAATTGATTTCAAGAGCTGCAGAGTTCAGCAACCGAAGGTAGGGAGAGAGTGTAAGAAGGAAAAGCAGCTCGATGTTTTGCATATAAGGAAAATAATAATATTAATAAAGCTCTTGACAGTAAGACGAATATGCTGAAGATATTGGAAAATATGTATAAGTATATTATGCAATAAGTGTACGTTTGTGTATGCTTATGCAAGAAATTGTAAAGGTCAAGTAATCGAATTGAATATGGAAAATGCTGAGCTGCGCAGTACTACTCAATGCATCTGCAAATATTAAAATGTACAAACAAATACACCCTCTAGTGAATCCCTGTACTTATGTCTCCCTTTGGATCCCCAGCAATATTTACTTATGCTGATAGCAACAAAGTGATTTAAAACTGACTTGACTTGACTAGCGCAAACAGTTATAAATATTTACATTTCAACAAAATTTTGATTTGGGTCCAGTAAGTTCAGTTTGATAGTCTGGCAGCGGCAGCAGCAGCTAAGCAAGCAGCCAAGATAAGCCAATGCAAAATGCATAAATTAAAATGCAAAGTCGCAATGGAAAATTGTCGAATTAGCTAAGCAAAACAGAACATAATTCTTCCCCAACCTAAAGTGAAATACGTGCATCCTAGAAGTATGCTACGCCAGCAAGACAGAACACGCAGACGGTAGTTGCAAGTTGTTGCTTAGTTCGTCTTGCTTGGTTGTTGTTGCTCTGTGCTAGTGAAGCAAAGTGAAGAGTAATGAAAATACATAATTTATTTGCTGAATATTTTATTGCAGCAACGCAGAAAGGGTCAGATGTTTACTCTACCGTACTTAGAGAGGAAGCAAGCAGTGAATTAGAAGGGAGGGCATTGTATAAACGTGATCACAGTAAAGTTCTTTCACGTGCGCCTGTGTATGGGGTTAAATGTTGTTTCATTTAAGAAAAATATTTACGAGATTTTAGTTGGCTGTAATAGCTTACGCATGTGTGTGAATTAGCTGCAGTGATTGCCGATAACCTCAAACAGTCAAACAGTTTGGCCAAAGGTCAATTCGTGATTTCGTTTTTCTTAAAAAGTTAAATTTTCAAACTTGTAAAAAATATACAGTTATGCAAATTTTCTTAAATGTCATCAAATCTTAGTCAAGGGTGCAACCTTTTAATTTGTTTTTTTTTTCTTCTGTGTAATCTCAAATATCTTGATTAAAAATCCCAGGTACCGATTAAAATGTTAAAAATAAATTTTTTGTTCAAATACCGCATTGAAAAAATGTTTCCCAAAAATTAGTCATAAAACAACTTTCAATTTCAACTTTCAAAAGTCTCTATTTTTTCCAAATTCACAATTAAAAATCGAAAATTTTATTTTTAATCCAAAAATGTTGAAGTAAAAAATTTGCAACCCTGGCTCCAAATTTCGAATTTGAGATAATCTCAGTTTCGAATACACAATATTTTAATCATTTTTTGTGCAATTCCAGAAATCTTTAATAAGAATCCTAAATACCGCATTACAATATTGAAAAAAAATTAATTCCAAATATTTTTTTCAAAATTAAAAAGAGAATTTTTAATCCCAAAAATTTTTCTCATTTTTACGACTTAAACTTTCAGAAAGAAACAATTTTTTTTAACACAAAAGTCGAAAATACATTAAATTATCAATTTGAACTCTTCTTCATAAAAACATAAAATTTTAAATTCTTTCCAAATAACGGTTTGAAAAAATAAAAAAAAGAGTTCTGTACATAAATTAAATTTTTAATTAAAGTTTTTTCTTAAATCGTATTTAAAATCATCATAGTTAAAAATATTTAATCCCGATTAATTTAGTGCAAAGTTTTTAGGATAATAAATTTGCAACCCACATCTCAACTGGAGACGATAATTTACTTTAAACTTTTAGGACCCTAAATGAAGGCAATGCTTTGTTATTATTTTGGTAACAACCAGAAATTAACTACTTTTCGAAGCAATTGGCTCTGAGCAGGGTCTTCAGGGTTACATATTCTCTCAAATACGGCTATTTTGCTTACTTTCACTCTAAAGCTTATACGTGCAAAGAACACTCAGTTTAATTCCAAACTAGTCCAATCCCTTCAGAGATAGTTATGCAAAGTAGCAATTCCTTGACGACTCACATGAATTTCCTTTGCAATTTTTACCGTAAAGCACTGAGAACACTTTCAAATATTCTTTTCCCATATTCTATGCACACGTTCTTCCACAACTTTTAGCAAGAAATGGAATATTTGAAAGAATAACTTTTGGTCACACACAAATAATATTTCTGGCGCACATCTACTCGGTCATCATCATCGTCATGGTCATGAATGTACCGTAAACCACAAAATTCTAAATAATATTAATAACAACTTTCATAAATTGTCTAAGTTAAAAGTCAAATTGTAAAGTGCACTTTTTAGTGTCCAGGCGCACGTGACCGAAGAAGCAGCTGTGAAAGCATGTAATGGAAAAGTTTGTGAGAACAATTGAAACTGCGGAGCATCGGTGCAATAAGCGGCGCCCAGCAACAATGCAACGGATGCGAATATGCAAGCACATGAACACAACACATACAGAGACACATAAACAAACACACTCACTCTCGCACTGTGTGTGTACGAGTATGTGACTTCATGAGAAGACACGCATGAATACCTTTGAGGCGCAAAACTTTCGTGCTCCAGCAGGAAGGCGCTTGTTAAAGTTGGCGGAATTTGTTGAACAAATTCATGTGATATTATAAAAGTATCGAAATATTTAATTTTAATAGATTTGGAAAGTTAAAATATAGAAATTAAATTAAAGCTTAGTAAATGGAAATATTACTAAAACTCAGATTCGGGACATTTAAGAAATTATAAAACCAAATTTTTTGGCAGTTGATAGGACCATTAACGTACTGCATAATATTTTGCAGATTTTTCTAATTACTTAAGTTCGATTAGGAGTCTTGAAGCAACTTGATAATTTTTCTTCATGAAGGCGTTAAAAAATATTCCGCTTACGTAGATTCCAGTAAAACTGATACATCAAACTTAGAGCAAAACTTGTGTATAAGATATTTTGGAAGTTTAGTTCTGTGATTTATCTCAAAGCTGCCCCAAATATTCCTTTCATAGCATCAAGTCATTAAGGTCGTTATATAAACCATGTTTCCTCGAATTTTTTCAGATAAATTTTACGGAAATATTTGATTTATGTATCTTAACCCATCAACCATTTAATATATGTGTATTTTATAAGTATTCCACACTCTACAATAAGTAATAAGCAACAATTTATTTTCAAAGTTACTCATACGCACTGCACCCACATGTTAACGTATAGCCAGCAAAACGCGTTCAGGCGTTGGCTTATTTAAAAGTATTCGTGACTTATTTACACAAAAGCAAGACCGTTATTTTTAAACGCCTTGCATATTTCGAAGTGTTTTTGAGGGCCACTAAGTACTGCCGAAACTTTAAGCAAAATATTTATATATAACTAGGCAGCTATTTGCTAGCGCATATGTATAAAAGACCTACATCTACATACATTAATATTAAGTTGTGAATATATGTGTACCCACATAAACACACATAAATAACTGTGCTTTTAAAGGACTGCTTTTTGCACCGGATATACATATGCGGCAGCACATGACCCAACCATTCGAGGCTCGAGTGGTTGAATATTTTCCTTTCTTTTTTCGTTCATTTTCTCTTTTTTTGTTTTGTACTTGCACAGTTACCTCAATGTACTCACCACTCATGATGGGCATGACATGTCAATGTCAACGGAAGTCTATTTGTGTAATAGTGTAAGTGGCAGCCAGCCAAGCAGGCAGTAAGTCAACTAGCCAGAACAAGTAGTGAACTAAAGCTTAGACAAAAAGCGAAGGGAAAAAATCAACTCGAAAACTTATGTGAAACTGCATGCACGGCACTAGTGGAATAGAGAAAGATGGAAATTGTTAAGAAAAAAATATGAAATGCCAATAAGGTAATGGTTGAGTGAAGCCACGAGTATGAGGAACTCGAAAGGAGCACATACTTCTCACATATTTCTGTCTGCTTGGGCAAACAGCAGAAAAAGGGAAGGTAGCATGCCGTGTCTGCAGGCAATTATACTTGTATGTATGTGTTATGTGTTAGGATGGATGTGAGTCGAAAAGGATAATGGCTTTGCTTGGTGTAAAGTTAAAAGGGTTTTCTGCTTAATACTTAAAACTACGGTGTTTTCACTTTGGGCTTATAAAAGCAAATAGTGAGTGTAATGCTAGCTGTAATAATAATAATGCGAGTTGGTTAGGCACATTTATTGTTAGAATACAAGTATTCCTTTCAAAAATAATGAAAATACCAACCAGCTACGGTTCGGAGGTGGAACATTAAAAAAAAATAAATTATAAGAAATGTAAAAATATAAACTGAACATAAGTAATTATTGTTATTATTATTATTATGACTCTATATTTTTGAAAAAAAATTTTCTTGTGTTGCGTTAATAATCACAAAAATACATTTTTTTGGAAAAAAAATGTTTGTTCATAATTGAATTTTGGAAATTAAAGTCACAATTTATTATACTAACTCTTTTTACTTTGTGCACTAAACATCTCTAAGCAGCTCTAAAGTTCAATAGAATAAAAGATATTTCGCGCAAAACGGCCTACAATTTCCTATGGATCCTTTGAATTCAGAATCCTTTACCGGCCTGTCACGCTCTCTAAAGCACTACTAAGTACAATCTCATATCAATCTCATATTTTTACTTAAAACCAAATGCATATAGATTTCTAAGTAATAATATTTTACCTTGACATATTGCCAACCATATACACAGATAATGCACATATGTGTATGTGTGCGGTGTGTCTGTGAAAGCAACGCAAATGGTAGAAAGAAGGGGAAATAGAACAAAACCGACTAAAATAAGAAAGGTGAAAGTAATTGGTTAGAAAAGACCTTTGGCATGCATTTGGAAAATTGCACATTTGTTGAAGTAAGCATTAAGCCATGCCGTTGCTCACACTCACACACCCATGTGCGCATCTTAATGTCTCTGTGTTTGTGTGGAAATGTGCGAAGCGTGTGGAAGAGCAGTGAGCTGGCGAAGGTGTCGGCAAATGTCGCTTTGACCGGCAATGACAAGCGCATGCGAGAGTATTGCAGATTGCGCAATGTAAGTGCTTGCACGCGCACACATACACACACATGTGAGTGAGGGAATGTGTATGTGTATAGAGTTGCATGTATTTGATGCTGCACATTAGTTACGCATACGCCGTGTCGACTGCTGAAATGGCAAACCAAATTTATGGGCATTAGTTTAATGAGATTTTCAGCTATTCAATTTCGCAAAGCATAACGGTAAAATGGCAAATTATTGATTATACGTGCAAAATGACAAATGTACAGAGTCTGACCTGGTGGTGTCGCGTCATATGACAAACGTTATGCTCATAGAGATGGATAGGTATACAAAAGTGATTTCATTTTAAGTGTTTTTTTTTTTAATTTTTGGCTTGTTTTATGTATTAGCTATGCATAAGTTTAAACTATTTTTTTTTTTATATTAGATATTTATTTGAATGATTTTTTCCGGAATAAGTGACATAGTTTTGAACATTTTTCGAAAATTTAGCAAAAATTTCAAAATTCTGCGAAGTACTGTATTCGTCAGCTTTCGAATCGAGTAATTACCTTCTAACTTTGCTTTATATACTTTTTCCTCTGAACTTGCTGCACTCAAAGTCAACGCTATGAAATTAAAAAAATCGCAGGCTGTAGTTACAACAAACAACAATTTCAGTCTCTGCTTCAAAAGCAACACATAATTTTTAAACATTTCTTGTTTTTTTTCAAAACACTAGTTGACTGTGTACATAAAGTGACAGGGTACTTAAAAAGTATTTAGTGCGACTTACACTTGTGCTTAATTAAACGCGCATTAAACTTTGGCTAAAACAGAAAGTGGAAAAAGCGCAAAATCTGCACAAAAGGCAGAAAAGCAGAAAGGGTGAATGCTGCGCAAGCTGAACAGGCACACAACTTAAAGTCGCACATGTGTGTGTGTGTTTCAGAAACACAGTTAAGCACTTGTACAGGAAAAGCTCGAAAAGTTTCAAACAGATTACAGCTAAATACGTTTGCTTACCGTTGCACTTGTTTAATCCTACAACTCTAAATAGATTTAGCTGCTAATAAGTAACCTACTATATGCCGAATGGATGGTTATTGCGTGCAGTAACAGGCTTTAAACAGCAATCAGGCTCAACAACGACACAGAGGATTTGAAGTTAACAGAGTAGCATTTATCTTTAGTAGCATTTATATTAAATTTTCTGCATATTATATAATTAAAACATAATTGTTTGAAATAGAAATAATAATTCTACTAGGAAGTCAGAGAGACCTGTCCATAGTATCAATTTCATCCAATTTGCCGAGTACGCAAAAAATATGGAAACAGAGCAGCTTCAACCAGCAATTGGCGCGATGTGAGCCTTGCTAGCAGCTAGTAGCTCGATAGACCTTTTACGTTTCATTCTAAGCCAGCAGGCTTTCGTTTGCAGAGCTCGCGCGAGGCCCATAGATCCAGCGACCGAATGCATGAAGACAGAGAAACAGCTGCAGTCGTTTCGACGACTCCGCTGTAGCCAGGCACCCAATGAAGCCTTATATGGAAGTAGCTTGATGCCACTGCTAGTGAGAACATTCACACCGCTGACAGTGAGCTCTAAGCTTTCCTGGGTATGTCAATTTGAAACAAGATTTCATTGAGATCTTCCAACAGAAGATTCTCCCTCCAAGCTTTTCTTAATCTTCAATCCATCCATAAAAAAGTTCAATGCGCCTCTTCTCCAACGGCTGCGCCCTACCCACATATGGTATCTGTTGGAGGTATATGCGCGGATAAGATGCCGCCAGGGGTAGATACCGCCGTCCAAGTTTTCAGGGATGTAGTCGTAGTGAGAACCAGAAACTAAAAATGTCTTGCCACGTCGATTGAATAAATGTTGACGAACAATACAAATAAAATTAGATTAATTTATATCCTTATAAAATTACAAAAACAAGTTTCTCAGCTTTTAAGACATTGTTCTTACATTTTTTGTACGCCCAAATTCGGATCAATCAGCTTCAGCTTCATACAAACTGAGCACTCCAAATCAAAATAAAAATCATTTTTAGCCTTCATTGCTGTGAGAACTGCGCCTGCGAAGGATATTATAGCTTCGGTGCAGTCGAAGTTAAGGTTTTTTCTTATTTATTGGTTAAAATTTTATTAATTTCGGAAAGGAAACATCGCATTAATAGTTTTAAATAACTTTGTGCCTTATGCTTAATACTAAGTAGTACAACGGTATGTACGTATTTAAAATAAAATATTCCAAAATGTGCCACTTAATGTGGCTAAAGTTTTGCACTGCCACAGTCTTCTGTTTACTGAGTACACAAATAAATAGAGAACTTTTTACTTACATACAAAGCTTAGACATCCACAAAAATAAATACTATATACATACATATGTATATCTAATTCCTCTTACAACTCTATTTTACTACAAATACTAACATTTGAGCGCTAAAACTAATACAAACTCGTTCCACGACTCCCTTGGCAGGGCGATGTGATAAATAATGGACCACCGCTTGTGGGGCTCCAAGCCATGCGCAGCCAACTTGGATAAATAAGGAAGCAGTGCAACAAAAACAACTGCCATACAATTTCAATTCATTTCGTTTCATTTGAGTTTAGCAACAAAGCAACAACACAACAACAATGCAGCAACAGTGACCAACAGCTATTTACGTTGTTTTGTCGATTCCTCTGTTGGCTTATGTTATCAAACATGCTGGCAACACTGTAAACATAGTAAAGTTGTAAATCGAGCAAAATGCACACAAAACCCAAAAAGAAAAACAACAATATTTTCAATTGCATATATCTTCATTTGGTGTTATAAATTTCCTCAATTTTCTCTCTTCTTCTCTTTTTTGCATTCTCCCACTCAACAACTCGCCTGAACCGCCTGAACTGTGCCGCCCGCAACGCAATCGCATCAACGTCATCAACATATCAACACCATTTTTGCTGGCAACAATCAACCGGCAACCCGACTTGTGGCCAACCCGTGTTTGTTGCAACATCTGTGCAACACTGCTGCAGCTAACTGTACAGTTGGCAATACAACATATGCACATGGACAGACATTTAAATTGGATTGTAAAACACAATGTGTCTGTGAGGTAAGTTGACAAAAAGAAGAGGTGGCGTAAGTGTACCAGAGAGATGAGCGGGTTAAGCGCTCTGATGCAGTTGTAGTTGTAGTTGTACGACAAAGAGTTGTTGCACGTGCCAATTTGGCCGCACCTACACATGCTTAGTCGAGGGATTTGAGCAAATTTATATATTTGTCTATTTGTATTCAAACCTACTCCAGCACACACTCATACATAAACATATGCAATGCCATTGTGCCCCTCTCCCTTCATCCGGTATTATTGTTGGCACTTTTATTATTTCAATGGCACAATTTCTACACTTCTTTCCATTTGCTTCTGCTTTTTCTCGTTTTGATTATTCTGTCTCTGATTTTTTCTCTATCAATTTCCTCTTTAAATAGATATGTATTTTTCTATTTGGTGTGTAGTTTATAAGGGCCCTCTAGGAAAAATCAACAGCCTCTAAAGAAGTATTTACACACTGAATTAGTTATACGTATTTAACCTACTAAGGCTTTATATACTCTTATTCTCAGTAAAAAGGATTTCCGAAGTTGTTTTATACAACGACCGTATTTTTTATACCCTGAACGAGGTACATAATTGCGCCTCGAAATTTGTAACACCCAGAAGGAAACCTGGGAGTCCCGATAATTATAAATAAAACTCAAATATTTAGTTATTAATCTATTTTTATTTGATCGCCTTCAAAGTAAACCCTACCAGATGTAATACACTTACAACGATCCTCAGTCCTCAAAACACTTTCCATAAGCACTTTCTTGGATGACCTTAAGCTCTTTCAACTAATTTTGTTTTATCACTTCGATCGACTGAAAACAGGAGTGACAATTTTAGTTTTTGGAGCAAGAAAAAATTATACAGAACCAAATCTGGTGAATACGGTGGTTGATATCACTGCGTTTTTATACTCTCGCAACAATGTTGCTAAGGAGAGTATTATAGTTTTGTTCACATAACGGTTGTTTGTAAGTCCTAAAACTAAAAGAGTCAGATATAGGGCTATATATACCAAAGTGATCAGGGCGACGAGTAGAGTCGAAATCCGGATGTCTGTCTGTCCGTCCGTCCGTCTGTCCGTCCGTCCGTGCAAGCTGTAACTTGAGTAAAAATTGAGATATCATGATGAAACTTGGTACACGTATTTCTTGGCTCTATAAGAAGGTTAAGTTCGAAGATGGGCAAAATCGGCCCACTGCCACGCCCACAAAATGGCGGAAACCGAAAACCTATAAAGTGTCATAACTAAGCCATAAATAGAGATATTAAAGTGAAATTTGGCACATAGGATCGCATTAGGGAGGGGCATATTTGGACGTAATTTTTTGGAAAAGTGGGCGTGGCCCCGCCCCCTACTAAGTTTTTTGTATATATCTCGGAAACTACTATAGCTATATCAACCAAACTCTATAGAGTCGTTTTCTTCAGGCATTTCTATATACAGTTCAAAAATAGAAGAAATCGGATAATAACCACGCCCACCTCCCATACAAAGGTTATGTTGAAAATCACTAAAAGTCCGTTAACCGACTAACAAAAAACGTCAGAAACACTAAATTTTACGGAAACAAGTATGCCTTCTTTGTATAATACGAGTATAAACATTAGGAACCAATGATGATAGCGGAATAAAACTTTACAAAAATACGGTATTTGAAAAATATATAAATGACGTATAATGAAATCTCGATTATCACTTTATCATGCGAGAGTATAAAATGTTCGGTGACACCCGAACTTAGCCCTTCCTTACTTGTTGGCTTTAAATTTGGTCAAAATCGGACTGTTTTTGAAAAGAGTTCAGCAGAGAACGTGTTTCAGACCCAAAATATCCACCAAAATCCTTGGAACGAACTCGCGAGAGATATCTTGGCATCACTCTAACAGTTGTCTGACAATTTTCAAGCAGCATATCCTTCACTTTTGTAATATTTTCTCCTGTTGAAGATGTCGAAGGTAATCCAGAACGAGGTATGTCTTCAACGATCTCTCGACTGTCTTTGAAGGTTTTGTATACCTCGTAGGCTTGTGTTTTGGATTAAACTGAATCACTGTAACCATTTTCCAAAATTCGAAATTTGCACTTGTCTCTTTCTCACCAAGAAGCTGCTCATTTGCGGGAACGACCAATGTGAAAGCATTATAGCTTAAACTGTCATACAAACTGAACAATCGGAATCAAGTGCTTGTATGGAAAACTTTTTCAATTGAAGAGATATCTTCACAAAATTTGACGCGAGTTGATGTCTAAGACAATAATGCAATGTCCAAAGAAATTGTTTAGATCGGATCAATATAACATATAGCTGTCGGTCGGAATCAAGTTCGTGTAAGAATTTGTTTGTATTTGTGTAAGAGATTCCCGTCGACGCTTAATTAATTATTACACAATACCAGAATTATTGTGATTGGACTGGGTCGTCATATAAGCCTACTTTTACAAAATCCTGTCAATATATACGCTATGAACCCATAAAAAGATTTAATTTAATTTAATTTTGTGAAAATTAAATAAAAATAAAATATAAATTTATAAATTCTATTATGACTTCGGTTAACGGAAATATGATCGGCTATCCTACATATCGCCTGTTTTCAAACCCTATCTCTAAATCAAAGATCCTATTAAAGTGGAAAATGTCAGCCGCTACCTACGAAATCTTGTCCTAATAGGACCGTTCTATGAGAACTACAACTAATTTCCCACTATATTCTTACATACATACATATTCGAACTTAAACGAATAACGAAAGTGTACACGATTATATATTTATATGTACATACATTCCTGTATGTGAAGTGTTTTATGCCACATCGTCAATGCAACAAATGCCAAAGCGTATTAGAGTAAATTGAATTTATGTGGCAATAGGATTTGCCTGGCATGATGAGATGAGGTGTTCGAGGCACCGCTTGGCTAGAAAAAATGCAGGCGAGTATTACAGGTTTATAACGGTACATGGAAAATAAAATTGTATTAAATTGAGAAATGGTTAAATTCTATCAGGGTAATGAAAAAATACCAAGCTAGCGGTATATGTCCTTGGCATTAGTGTTTGCCTTTGAGTGGCAATTTGAGCAGGCAACACGTTTCTAAATTGTCAAGCAATATTGCAACACGTGCGTCAAGCAACGAAGTAACTGCATTTAATAAATAAGAATCACAACGGTGTATTCGCTTATTTGAATAAACATTTGAAAGCCCGTGTGCATGTGTATGTATGCATGCATTTTCATGAGCTTGTTTCTAGGAATTGCCACACATTAGACGGCTTGTCATTTAGCATTAGCAGCGGCACTTCCAGTGTCAGATCGCTGTCAACACACTCAGCCTTGCTGAAGTAAGGCCCGTGGCCACTATATTATAATGGGCGGTGGTTGTTGTTGTTGTTGCTCGTGAACAGACATTTTCAATTAACTCGGAATTATATTTTGCCAACTGATTGCAAATTTCGATTAGCCACTCTAGGCTGACCAATGACATCCAGCACTTATGCAGACACACATACATGCATATGTACATATGTGTATGTCTTACTTAAGCCTACAAAGTTAAAAAAACGTATTTGAATTCAGAGATGTCCCTAATTATTACAATTTTTAATTGTGTACGATTTTTAACTGGTACGACTACCTGTTGACTAACAGATACTTAGATGTCAAGCGTTTTGTGTCATGTCCGTAAACAAGATTTCTTAATTAAAAATCTTTGCATGCGAAACAACTGCTCTGAGCTTCTGAGTTCTTTTCTAAAATATTGAAAAGGTTTTTTGTAAACCACTTTCTTTTTGTTTTACTAAAATGCAATAGATCTGCTTCTTTCTACGATAAGCTCAATTTGTGTGGCATTGCTGTCAGGAAAAGTTTTTATGAACCAATTTTTTCTATCGAATCAATTGAAGAAAAAATATTTCAATGAGCCTAGAAATCTTTCTTTAGTTTCTGAATGTCTGGATTTTCCTTCCTCTTTCACTTTTGCTATTCCATTTCCAAAGTTTAATACTAATTATTAGTAGGTAGGTAGGAGTGCTGCACTCAAACCATTGGCGCTCTCAAAGAAACTACTTATGTCCGCTATGCTTTTTATGGGCAGCCATTCCAGGTATGGTATAAGTAAGTCTTCTATATTTATCTAATATTTATAGCGAGTTACTAACTATGTAAAACAATTGGATAACTGACCTGTAAGCACCGATATCCACATAATGGAAATCGTAGTCAACGTCAATGATTTAAATTTTTAACTTACCTATTTTAAATTAACTAACAACATTGTTCAAAACTTAGGTTCAAGGTTGCCTCTCGGCTACAACGTTCGTTTGGAGCCATATACTACTGTGATCAAATTGAAAGGTGAATCATGTATACTTCGCGTGTTTTTCAAATCGGTAATTTTTTCTGTAAGTTTGTAGTACTGTTAGTGGCATCTATGCTAAATTTTGATATTTATTAGTATTTGAAATACGCGTCGTTTTGTGAGGTTCTAAAAGTGAATTCTTCGATTTTTAGTATCTCTGAAGTTATGAACAAAGAAGTGTGATAATGCACCATCTCATACTGCATTGGTTATTCGTAACATTTCGCTACATTTTCAATTAATATCATGCCGCAAATTCTCATGACCATTCCGAGGGCAGCGTTTTGACTCAATTGAGGATATAAAAGCAGAATCGAAGAAGGCGTGATGACTATCACGACGGAGGATTTTTCCAAGTGCTATGATGACTGGAAAGTTCGTTCGGGACGGGATTACTTTGAAGGAGATGAAATGGACAAAATGAACAAAATTCACCTTTCAATTTGATCACAGAAGTAAAATAGGGGTGTAAGTTAAAGGAGGTTACATACCAAATTTTCGATGCACGCACTTATACAAATTGTTCACCAAAATTATACGAGTATTATTTTCTTCGCAGATAATTACAAAGTCGACAGAAAAACAGAAAGTAAAGCTAATGCTGTTTTGCATCCCAACAACACATTAAGGCATACCATCATGTTAAAATGAAATGGAACACAAAGTTTTATCACAATGAGTCTTGTGTTTTTTTGTTTTTGTTACACAGATCAATTTAAGCCATTTATGACTTCAACAAAATGTCGGCCAAATGTCCACTACCGCTTCGTTTTCATATCTCCACCTGTTTTCACCAACTTTCGATGACTCAATGCAGCATTTCCGGTAAAGCACGCTGAATGTTATCTCAAGATCCTCGAGCATTACTGGTTGATCGGCGTAAAGTTTTCATTTAACATTCCCCCAGATAAAATAATCCAGAGACGTTAAATTTCATGATCTTTCCAGCCAATTAACTGAGCCGAAGATAAAGAGAATTTGACTCATCTCAATAGCAAAAAATTTTTGACGAAGACATTAAGCTAAAAATGCGTCTCACATGAGTAAACCATGTTTTGCGCGAAGATCTCTTACAGTAGCTGCCGAAGAACGTGAAATTGCACAATAGTTTTGGACAGTGTTTCTAGTTGTATCAAAATGAAACGTAACATTATGAATATCAAACCTTACTGAACACACTGTAAAAATTGTAAGCAAATCTGTAAGCAAAAATGGCCGCCACGTGCTGTCAAAATCACGTCGTCTCTATTGATAGGCGCTGTTGTATATGCCTTGAGTTATAACGTATACGCAACCACTGAATTTATGTTACATTATTCTCTCTTGAAATACGAATCCATAACTAGTGTGTTGCTCAACCTTTTCCCAAATATATGTATATGTAGATATTCGAATAATGCACACAATCTTTTGTGTTCTGACCGGACCACAGCTTCATGCGGTTAACTGGAGTATCAGAAAAAAAGATAATGAGCATAATTAGGACATGTCATTGAAATACGCTCATTTCTCCATCAATTATTTTTTTAAATAAAGCATAAAAACTTATTTGAGGTGTACGAATTTTAGTAATTGAAGCAAAGCTCTAGATAGTAAAGTAATTTCAAAAAATCGCTTCTAATCAATGTTTAATGCTAACTCCGTCAAGAAAAGAATATCACCATATAATCATTTTTATTGTTAAAACCACGCAACTGAAATGTCGTTAACGCCTTCCCGTTCACATTAAATTATTTATTATGCAATTTTTACGTATTAAGCGCACAACCAAACGCACTTATTGCAGTTCCCATATGTTTACCCGCTTTTACGCAATTCGTTATTTAGTTTGCCGAAGCTGTTTGCATTGTCTGTTAATTTGCGTTAGTGGCAGCCACCGCACTTTCCTCTTAATTCTCTGGTGACTTTAACCCCCCGCTGGCAATACAGAATTTATATTTTTGTTGTAAATTTCCTACTTACGCGTCATACCCGACTTATTTTCCATTTTTTCGCATTACACAAAAAACATACTCACGCACACACTCGTACAGAAATCCATACGTTGCTTTTGTGCGCGCGTCCATTGCGAAATTTCTTTGTTTCAGCGCAAAGAGAATTTATTTATTTGACTATCCCTTGTTACATGCATTACCCGCACTCGTAACCTTGGTTCTTGGCTCTTTTTTCCACTGCGCTTTTTCAACATTTCACTATTTTCTCATTACTGCCTGCGTGAGATAATTATTGTGTTTCCTTATTATTATTATTTCTCTTTGTTGTACATCCTGCAATTGCTTTCGTTCGTCTGCAGACTTTAAGAGCTTCCGTTGTTTTCCACTTTTGCAGAACGGACGTCATGCCTGCTCGTCGCTCTGTCCGAAGGAGCAATTGCCAGCGCCGGAGGACACGATTTCCTGCAGATCGCCTCGCCTGGTGGAGGTGCCGGGACACTGCTGCAAAATGTGGCTGTGTGAGAATCCCACAGCTGATGGTAAGAACTTTGTGGACTGTGAAGGCAATGTTCATGGAAGGTGGTACACTGTAAAAATGCTCTTTAGCTGTGTTTGAAAATTAATCTGTTTTTAAAATGGAAGCAATGAAATAAGTTTGTTTTGACAAGCAGAGAGGAATAACTGACGAATTCGCCATAAACTTTATATTCGAGGTTCAGATAGTCAGCTATATGCAGAAAAAAGTATTTTAAATGTTATACGAGTATACGCATATTTTAAACCGGTAATTTATACAAGCAAGAAACAAAGCGAAAACCAATTCAGGAACATCAAAAAACGAAATTGATCCCAACAAACCTCAAGACAGCTTTAACAATTTTTCTTAAAAAAACTTTTTAATCAAAATTGCTAAAGCAGTGTTCATATTATTGGCCATATGTATATCAATGAGTAAATTCTCAGAATAATGTCTTAGAAAACTTTCACCAGGTGTAAGAAAAGTGAAAATAGCTCCGTAAATATAATAGAGACCGGACTTTATTGTTTACTTTAAGCAATATTTTAGCATAGGTTAGGTAAGGTTAAAAGAAGGACTCTATTACAATCTCCAACAGCGACCTGACCCGAATAGCCTAGGATAGCCCGAACCATTGTTATGCCTAAACCTCCCCTATAATAATTATAAAAACCCTTAAAACTCGACAAAACTCTTTAAGCGTCTTACAAACTTCCTGAGACGGCTAATATCAGTTTCGGCTATCTCTCCTTGGTTCGTATAATATATGACTGCCGAGATGTTTTAGCTTCAGTCTTGAAAAGGCTAGGCAATGTTTTTTGCATTAAAGTCCTTAAGTCTATAAATTCCCGGAAAAACATGTGTACTTTAAATTTAGTCAACTTCAGCACTTTTAACAGAACTGCATATCTTATATAGTTACTTATTGAAAAAAGAGAACATATTAATAGCAAATTCGAGAAATATTATCCACCTTTTTTTGAACTTGGTGATATTAGCCTCTTATCAAACTTACTTGTATGTATAGGCACACCTTCTTCCAAAACCTCACCAAACACAGTCTTCACATATACGTAGTACCTCACCAAGTATTATAGTGCCTATTTCTGTCATTTCCCACTAATCAGTTTTGGCGATATTTAACAATTTCTCACAGTATAAATCATATTTACTTACATAAGTGGTGATTACATTCAACGCGGCACGTGCCTTTGCGTCGTGCTCCGGCTTTTCGGCAAGCAAACGCACTTGTACAAATAAAAGAAACAAGAGGGACAGCGAGAAGAACGTACTCAGCCTTGTCTGCAGTCTGGTAATATTCATTTGCCATGACCATTGGCTAAGTAAACGCCAAGGCATTTCCCATTGTGGGCGCAACAGAAACACAGCAGCGTAGCCGACAGCTTGAGGCAGGCTACTGGCCGGCCACAGTCGGATGGGCGGCATGTTGACCAAAGTGCCAGGGCTCTGGCTGTGGCAGTGCCTGCGGCTGTGAAACTTAATGATTTTTAAGGCGAATTAACAAGAAATATTTATGAGCACAAGGCACATGCAAGCAATTTTCGGCAAGACAAAGCGGCTCACGTTGGCAGTGCCCGTGTGTGGTAGTGGGTGAGCGTGTGTAGGATGGCCGAGACAATGATAAAGGAGACGTAATTACTCATGCAAGGATAAGGCAATGAAACATTGCCTTGTGATAAAAGTAGGAAAGAAACGAAAGAAGTAGGAATTATTAAAGGCATAACAGTGAAATATGGTTGTGAAGTGCATGGTCAATAGCTTCTTTGCTTGCCACTTAGAATGTGACGTTTTAAATTTTTTAAAAGGGGTCTTACTTTGACCAACTTGCGGCATTGCTTAATGGTCCTGATAAAGATAAATTTTGGACATGGAATTTATGCTGCATTCGGTTATAGAGCATAAGGTCGTAGATATATGGAAGGTAGCACATAATGTAATTTTCAGTGTTAGATAAAAATGTTCGTTTGCCCAAACGACAGTGTGTATGGAAATATTATAATAAACTCAGAAGATTTCAAGAGTATTTAGAACTATCGAATTCTTAAAAATAATTTCTAGGAGAATACATTATCACTCAGTACATTGGATTGGTCAAATAGAGCTTGGAAGTGTATTTTATTCTATAATCTCAACTTAAGACAAGTTCTAGATAGTGCTGGACAGAGGCATTGGGGGTGTTACAGCGTCTCTCTCATGCCTATTTCTTTGAACATTCTGCATGTATTGTCCTTACTTATAGCCATCTGGCACGCATGTACCGCCAATAGGTTGTGGACTGTCAAGAGGCCAATAACCGTCCGGCAATCCTTTCGAGGGTTGTGTGAGTAGAAAGCATACGATCTTTCCTAAGGTGCTCTTGCACATTTTCTTATGGAATTCCCTCTCGTCCCGATCCGACAAAGCAAAGACACTTACCAGCACGCAACTGACCTCAGCTAGATTTTTTACAAGCTCTAAAATGAGAAAGAATCATTCCTTAAATAGTTTCGAGGGTCCGAATAGCAGAACTAATCAAGCCCTCAGCAAAATTATAATAAACCTAATAAAATCGCTCCCTAAATGACATCTAGCTTACCTAGTATAAACCTGGTACTCATAAACTTGTATGCTGCAAAATGCTAGTTAAACAGTGAGCCTTCCTACGCTGCCGCTTAATGACTAAATTAAATTTAATTACATTGTACTTAAAGACTCATTTTGTTGCTATTTCAATTTTTGTTTTTGCATATTTCTTTGCAGTATACGCCACCTGCCACAATGCCTCGACCAGCCCGTGGACGCCGTGCTCGCAGCCCTGTGGCCTTGGCATTTCGACGCGCTTCGCCAGCACGAACGCTGGCTGCCGGCAATTGAGCAGCTTGCGATTGTGTGAAAATCGCAAATGTGATCAGGACAATAACAATGGCAACATCAACAACAACAAAAACTATTTACTACCGCCACAAGAGGCGCAGCAGTTGGTGCAAAAAGCCACAGCACAACAGCAGCAACAACAACTGCCGCCAAAGCATGCGCACGCAGAGCAGCAACAGCAACAAAAACAATTAATTAGCCATAATGTGGCAAACAATTTAGTTGTAAGTGAGCCTAAGGACATTAAGGATATAACAGATTACCATGCCACATTGTTCGCGGCGCATGAGCAGCATCGAATACGCGTAAGTTGCGAAACAATGAGCTGGAAGTGGCTTTGATTAGTTTGCTTTCAAAAAGTGTTGCAACCATAAAAAACAATTTTATTAGCCATAAAAAAAGTAAATAATATATATTTTTATTTTTTGTGGTTTCTTTATATAATCTGCATTAGTCGCCAGTGTTTCAAACTTTCGCTTATTTGTTTTCAACTTTCCCCCTGTTCCCTAGTTTTTTATTTATTTGTTTTTTTTTTTTAATTTATAACTAAACTTGCAAATTCAAACAAACAAACAACAACAATAATAAGAATAACAAAGGAAACCGCAAACTAACGACCCAAAGCAGACAATTGAATTTCTCAACTTAACCGAAAAGAGACAAATAGTACTTACATACTTACAAACATACATTTATTATATGTTTACGAGCACTTCCGCTTCCGCATTAATCTCGGCACAGCAGTGCGCCTCGGCTGCAGCGTGTCATTGTTCTACTTGCCACTCACCAACAGCTTAAAAATCTCAAAATCTTTCCACTTTATTACCAGCAAACATATTTGCACACAGATATATGTATATTTACTAGGTTCTTTGGATGGCTTTAGACTTATGTATACATACATATGTATATTTGTATATGTTTGTGTGCTTTAAGCTTTGATGAAAGTTTTATATTCTCTCTCTGCAGGAATTAAGTTTATCCCTCTGCGAAAAGAGAGTGGTTTAAGCTGTCACGTCTTGTCTGTTGTAGTCTTGCGTTTCCGGTTTTTTTCTTCTAAAAAATAGCTTTAAAGTAAATTAGTATTTTTAAGCTGAAAGTATTTTTCCTTCGTCTCTAAATAAAATTCCCTGTAAAAACTTCAGCATTTTTGCTGCCGTCCCGTGCTTCCTTCCCGTACCGCAGATATTGCCAAAGGTCCCGAACACTCATGAACCTAGCAGAAGCTCCCCTCTTCGTGATAGCGATTCCGCCTCGCATATCATCCCTACTTACATTGTGAGTTTCTTCGTTTCTCCCGACTCCCACTGGTTTACCATCCACTTGCAGTAGCCGAGATTTCCAAAGGGTTTTTTACTATCTTTAACGGAGGACGATTTCGGTGCCCCATTCAATGACTCACCCAGAACATTGTCAGTTTTTGAGATCGGTTTGAACCAAATTCTACTCACGTCCGTTTCATTGTAATGATTTATGTTTTAAGGGTCCTCATTCGTTGCCCTTATCCATTACGCGGAAGGTAATCCACTGTAATGGTCTTAAGGTTACCTCTGTTAAGAAAGATTGCCCTTATACAGCAAAGTGCTCAGAGCTGGCCAACTCAAAAAGGGAATCCCCTTAACCGACATTTACCACGATAACCAAGGCCGGTCAGGGTTTCAAGGAGACAGAAGCAGTCTTGACCTTAACTCACCAGCCATTACCGTGTCAAATGCGAGATAACATAGTCACACTGGAACTTTTTCGCTTATTTATAGGGTCTTAGAGAAAACTTACCATTCCATTTTGCCAGGAGCCAGAAGTTCTTTCAATTATTATCAAGAACTCCAAATATGAATGAATAATTTAAAAGTTTTCAGAAATTTCGAATTAAATTACTTAAAAACTTTGATTCACAGAAAGGACACGAGTGCCGCAGCTTACAGCGCCTCGGACCGGCACGCATACGTTTGGGCGTTTGTATTTCACGAAAGCTTTATCGACCGAAGCTATGTGGACTTTGTCATCAGCATTCTGGCAAATGCTGTCGGCCATCGGTCTCAACAACTATACAGGTATGAAAACACATTTAACTATGCTTGATTTTATAATGTGCCAGGGGTTCTCAACTGCTTGCTAGCAATCTTGAATGTTCAATAGAACTGCAACAAGAGTTTGAAGAACCTAATGGCACTCATTTATACATAAATGAAATTAAATTATCATTAGGTAGACTAATTTTTTAAAAGCGCCATATATGAACTTCATAAAACGGTGGAGCACAACAAAAGTCATTACCATTAGCATTGCTAGATGGTATAAAAAACAAACTGTCTAACCAAACTTTTCAAATTAAATACTCGTCTAAATAATGTTCATTAATATAGTCGATGATTTTTACTGAAACTACAGGAAAAAACAAAAACAACTTCCACCTACATAAACACACATTGGCTCTAAAACTTTAGCAATCAATTCATTACGTAATGCATTTGCATTTGCTCTTAGCCATTAGGGGCGCACAAAGTGAAAAACTTTCCTTTGCAAAAATTTACAACCAACTTTTAATAAAACATTAAAAAAATAAAATCGCTTTTGCTTTATTCGCTTTCACAGGTGGAACTGCTGTGTCCATTGAACGCTGAGGATCCCATCAGCATTGCCGAACAACAGCAGCCGCCGAAAGGGCGAGCGCCACTGCAACTCTGGGACACTGTGTCGCTGGAGCCAATCGATCAGGAATTCCTGCAATCACATCAAATACAAATCGAAAATAAATTCATTGCAGTCGAATGGATTCTAAAGTGCGAGTGCGGCAAATATGTGAGTAGAAAATGTGACAAGCAGTGTCCTTTTATACACATTTCTTTTGGATTTGATTTCACAAAATTCGCTAGTGAGTTCTTCAGTTGGCTATATCGACCATTTTAGGCAATTTAATACTCGTAGCAGCTGAGTGATATAGTAAAATGAAATATCCAGAGTCATGCTTTCTTACAAATTTTGAACTAAAATTCTATATAAATTTATGGTCAAGATATCAGTAATTAATTTTGGAAAATGTTTTCTCCCTCAATTTGGTGAAATTCCTTTTGATGTTTTTAATATTGCATAAAACGTATTGTATTACTAACTTAAAGTTATATATTAATTAGAGTTTAGAACCATCGCAGATGAAGTCATCACTTCAAAATTAGTCCAAAAAGCTTCATCTCTGAAAATATTCCATACGACTCTTATTCGCGGTTTTAGAAGAGCATGTTAGACTTTTCTTTATTGTAAAGATCAACGTTATCTATCTTTGGTATCGTAGAACTAACGCTATTTTGAGAAATATATTATATATTGTGAACTCATTCAAAGGGTTGCACATAGACAAATCATATCACAGAGATCATGTTTTAGAAAACTTAACTTTTGTGAGTTCCGAGATTAACGTTGCTGTCGACTAGACCTAATACCCTTAACGAATTCATTCCGTATAAATTTGTTACATGGAAAGGTATAAAAAGATCGTGTGTTTGTTTGACAGCTAAATGCGTAAAAAAAAATTCAGAGATTGTACAATTAGGATTGCCTTGTACAATAATCTCCGCCGAGTTTCGGGAAGTCACTTTTGTCATATAAAACATTTACATACAAACACTTGTTTCCGATCGTTCACTTTGTATGGCCACCATATGCTTTAGTGATCTGATCTGAATAGTTTCTATGGAGATTCCAAATGTCCAAATTCCATGCCAAATTTTTTTGAAGATACCTCGTCAAATAAGAATAGTTTTCCTTACACGTACCTTATTTTGATCGTTTGTTTGATAGCTATATGCCATAGTGGTTCGATATTGCGGTTCTGTCAAATAAGTAGCGTCTTGGGAAGAAAATGAAATGCTGATCAATTATAAACTACTGTGATTAAATTTAAAAGTGAATTTTTAATTTATACTTCGCGTGTTTTTCTAATCGGTATTTTTTTCTGTAAGTTGGTAGTACTGTTAGTGGCATCTATTCCAAATTTCACGTCAAAATATTACTTAGTATTTGATATACGAGTCATTTGTGAGGTTCTAAAAGAAAATTCTTCAATTTTCACAATGTCTGAATTTATGGAACAAAGAAGTGCGATAATGGACCATCTCATACCGCATTGGTTAGCCGTGATCATTTCTCCACATTTTCAACTAATATCGTTCCGCAACCATCACATTCGCCTGATTTACTTACGTGTAACTTCTGGCTATTCAGCAAATTCAGATGACCATTCCGAGGACACCGTTTTGACTCAATTGAGGATATAGAAGCTGTATCGAAGAAGGCGGAATGACCATCACGACGGAGGATTTTTCCAAGTGCTATGATGACTGGAAAATTCGTTGGCATAAGTGTGTTGGGAGGGGAATTGCTTTGAAGGAGATGAAATGGACAAAATTCACCTTTCAATTTGATCACAGTAGTATTTATATATATTTTCGCTTGGAATATCCAATTGGCGCCGCGTAGCAGAAAGAAGAAACGACTGGCGCACTGTTGTTAACTCCGCTATAATTGCGTAAGCGGTGTCTATGCTAGTAAAGAAGAAGAAGAAGAAGTATGTATATATATTATAGGGTCTCGCTGTTTAAGTTAGTTCTAAACTTGTATGACAATTATATAAAATAACAGTTGGGTCCTCAAAAAATATATATCATCTGTCTCATGAACGTGGTCGAGAAATGTTCAACATCAATGAAGTAACCGGAAAATGTAGATTCTGCCATATTTCTATTTCTTAGTTTCGAAGGTATATGAATTTCGATTTCGGAAGCTTACATCGTAAAGGTCACTTTGCCACATAGTGTAATTGCAGGATTCAGTAATATCTGAGGAACAGGATTAAGGGAAATCTGAGTCAAATAACTATTGTCATCCCCTAGAACAGTTAGTCTTTCTTAAGCGACAGCCTCCATTTTAAGCATAACTAAGGACATTAGCTTCGTCAAACACCAGTGATTCAGGTAAGAATAGAGCAATCACTAACAGCAATATCCCACTAATAAACATGTAGTCTCAAACCGATTGAAATTTGTTATTAAGATTAATTTGCAACATTAAAAACAGCATTACACCAAATGCTCCATAAAAGGACCATACAATGACATCACCGCAGCTTAATTGCCATATTTATTGCACATTAAAATTCCGTAAAAAGCATAAAAATCGCAAAATTATGAAAACAGGTTGAAGACATACGAACACTACGACATTAAACGAAGCAACAACAGCAACTAGAAATGACCGTTGGAACATTCTTGATTAAGCATAATAAATTTTAATAAAAAGAAGGAACACTGAAAAGAAACACATAAAACAAATTGCCACAAGATCAATGAAACCTCAATAAAAAATTGCCAACATAAATAAAATGACCGTCTACACCCACTAGAAAGTGCAGATTAATATGCATATGAATGATTGTGTAGTATATATAAATGTGTATGTATGTGAGCGACAGCAGTGGTTTATAAGAACCTCATAAAAATCACTTTCTCAGACCTCTAACCACATGTTCGCCGGCTCTTTTAGGGTCTTCGTGGCGACTGACGAAACTTAGGCAGTACCGTTAAGGCTTTGCGAGGACAAAGGCTTGCTGCCTTTGTAAAAATTCAATCTTGGCAACAGCAATAAAATTAAAATGAGATAAAAAAGGAAACAACAAAAATGCATGAAAAACAAATAACCACAACAAAAAAAGGAATAACGGTAAAAAATCCCTTGCCATACTTATTAGAAAAGCAGGCAAGTAAAATGAAAATCTCATCAATTCAAACACAAATCGGCAAATCGGCAAAAGCAATACAATTTCGCATTGTTTAGAGCAATTCAAGGTATTGTATGGAAATGTTGAAAGTTCAATTGAATGGACGCGTATGGATGGAGGAATTTCCAAGGAGAAAGCATTGCTTGCATAAGAGAGGGTCAAGTAAATGCGATTAAAATGACAAGTGAAAACAATTTCCGTTACAATGCTTGAATAAAGGAGGATATGAGGCCACACTCAAGGATGTTACGTACTATACAGACGTACTTACTTAAACTGCTCGCTATACTGAAAGCAATAGCAACGAAGGAGAAGAGGCAAAACGTTAAGGAAATTGCTAAGAAGCAGTTTGTAAATGAATGAATAAACATTTGTGAAAGCCCAGAGAAGAGTCATCAGTAAATTGAAAAGCGCAGACAAACATACACATAATACATTGATTTAAGTGATAGATATGTTTGTTTTGGTGGGCAATAGCAGCCATAATCGCTGGCATTGGAAAGCAGAGGGCCTTCGAAAAACCTACCGAAATGCTTTTTTGTCTAAATTGATTTATAGATGCCGCTTTATTAAATTTATACTTTGAAATGTGGTATTTGGTTAGAAAATTTACGGAATCGAACTCGGATCGGATCGAATCAGGTTTAATTTCCACATAAAACAATTTCAAATTCCATCAGATTCCTTTATTCCAAAAATCAGTGAAGATATTGGAATACAACTTATCACAAAAAGTGCTTCTAATACACGCCAACTTTTAACCAAAAATTAACGGAATCCGACTACCATATTTGATTATTTTGAAGTTGCCAGCCAGTATTATGACCTCAGTGGCTATGCCTAACATTACAGCGAAAATATCGGTTAGTTTTTGATATATTTAAATGCAAGTAAGTGGAAAAAATGTATTGAATTAGTTCTTAGTGAACTTATTATAATAGTTTTCGTTATTTAGGTTGACTTTATAACATATATAGTGGAGAGTATATAAGAAATCTTAAGAAAAATTAGTAAACCTAAATACCTACGTACATACTGTTGTTTAATCCCACAAACGGTGTAAAACGGAATGTGAGTAATTCCATATAAGAACCTTCCAGTTGACCTCATGCTGAATATATATCAATGTGTGATGTGATTACTTCCAAAAGGAGACGAAATTTGTACACACCATTTCCTTATTAATACTTACGAAAACGTATGTATGTATATGAACGTATAACAATAAATTGATAATCAATTTCAAAACAAATTACGTCTTCATTATAATATTCCAGGAATGTATTGCTCTCGCAAATTCCAGCAAAAATTCTCTTCAAATGTGCAAACACAGAAAGACAAAAGCAATTTTCTACAAGTAATAATTGGCAAGAACCAGTTATTCACCTTTATTTGCAACTAAGCTCATCAAGCTTTCAAAATATTCTGGTGAAAGTGAAATTAATTGCACAACCAATAATATTTAATAAACAAACGCTCATACTTGTATGTTTATTCCAGTCAAATATTAATGGGAATATTACACAAATTTAGTTAGTCACATTGCACAGGCTTTTTCTGAAGAATTTGATTTTCTTTATTTTTGTGACTATATAAGGTCCAAAATTTTATATAAAGCAACATAGAACTAGTTGCGGATTAGTTAAATATTAGTTCAGAAATATTTTCGGACTGCTATGCTCTTAACTACTTAGGACTACCTGAGTCCTAGCTGAGGATATAAAATATATTAGTCAGAACATAGTTCACTCAGTATACATATGTGCATATGTTGCCTTTTATATTTTGTGATCTGGCAGCCTTAGTGTTGCAATTTGGCGACTCACAAGTTTATCTTATAGTTAGACATTTTCCATGTTATACACACTCAGAACGCTTTGACGGACGAGCGCTATTTGTGCTGTTCACAGTAACCTAAAATATTCTTCTGAACAAACCAGGGAATTAAATCGCGAACATTTTGGTGCGACTTTTTTACGCATTATGGATTATCTCAGCAACAATGCATAGATGAACTTAATTCAATTTATTATTCAATTTTCGATGGTATAGTGAATGCAATCGAGATCGTAGGCCACATCAAAACGAATTTCGTGAAAGTCGTTCAAAATCAGTTGTTGTTGTTCCGGAAACTTTTGATGCTGTGTACAAACTAATATTGCATAATCGGCACGTGACCTATGCTGAGATAGAGACAACTATAGGTATTAATCGGACCAGCGTAAATTCAATGTTGCAAAAACATTTGACTATAAAAAACTATTGTCCACGCAGGATCCCAGGCAGTAAGTCAATCACTCAAAACAAGGCTATTGTCGATTGGTAAACAGAAATGCTAAAAAAAGGGACGGTGCTTCGAAGCCCAAAAATTAATAGCAGTCGACGACAGTTGTTCGCACACGAAGCACTTCCAACCCAATGGTTGCCTATTTTTTATTTGGAAATACTGGGCATGTCGCAACCATACATTTAGAGTATACACAACCATTTCTTTGTCGAGCCGGATCACTTTTCACCACGACAATGAGAGCTCTCATATATCGACTAAAAGAAGTGCATTTTTGAGCATACAAAACATCGATTTGAAGAGTCAGCCACTATGACTCATCTTTACGTGGCATCGAACGACTTCTTTTTATTCTCATTTTTAAAAAATAAGCACAGAGGTCAACGTTTTTCGAGAAGCGGTTAATGCATTCAGAACGCATGTTTCGGAGATACTTCAATCAGAGTCTCAACAGTCTTCGACAATTGATTCAAACGCATGCCAAAGTGTGTAGATCTAAATGGAGAATATTTTGAAAAACAATACATCGATTTTCGGTGAATAATATTTGTTTTTATTCTCTGTTGCCGAAATATTACGAGGGGTATACTTCTTCGGAAGACTTCTATGTAATAATCCCTAACATCGAATCTCAAATTATGTTCAGCACTTGGATGCTTACAAAAATACTCGAATGAATAGAAGCCCAAAGGTCAAAATTTATGCGCTTCTTTGTTATTGTGTATGATTATATGTAAATATCTCAGCTCTCACCACACACAGACACAACTTATTGCAAATTTAATACAGTTTTGTATTTGTACACATTTATATGAGTGGCACGTTCACTGCATATGAGCAGACGGCAAAGGCGAGAGCGTTTCAGGAAATTGTAAATCTGCTGTCATTCATTAGTTGATCCGTTGCAAATTACAAAATGTTGCTAATTTGCAAAATCCCACAGATTTATGAGCTGCATAATTCGACTGCTAATCACTCCGAAGATAACTAAATTAACAGGATTTCAAAGTGTGGAGAGTCATGTGGTTGCACCACATACATATGTACATACATACATATGTATATATGTGTGTATGTGTTCTCATCAAGTCAGAGCAAACAAATGTGCATGCAAATTAGTAAATCTGGATTTTGATTGAATATACGCACACCAACACTCAAATGTACATTTGCATGTGTGCGGAATGTTATCAGCATGCAGACAGTACGGAAGTAATTAATATTAATTTTGAGGATCATTTGCGATTACTCTTACGTGTAACAACATGTTGAGTTTTCAATTCTAATTCAGTCAAAGTTTGTTTTGCAAATACTCACAAGTTCAATTTAATGCAGGTGATATAATCTTCTTAATATGCGCACAATTAGGAACGTACACATATACAAAGCCAAACCTGGTCTTAATGAAAATGTATTGTAATGCACTGGTAAATGTAATTAAAAGATTCGGTTAACCTTACCACAAATGTTGTTGAATTTATCACTGCAAAGATTCTTCTGAACGTCTCAGTCTTGATTGATTGACGCTGTCAAATTGTAAGAGTCTGCTTATTTGTAAAGGTGAAGGTGTGTTGGTAGATAATGTATCCACTATAAGTGTACACCAGAAACTAAATTTAAATAAGTTCAACAATGGTACGAATCGACAGCTTAATTGGAACTTCGCATTTTTTTTAGAAAGTACCTAGTAGATTATTAGTATGATCGTATTCTGCTGAAAAAACTTTGTTAATATTAATGACAGCCAATCTAATCAACAATACAAAATATGACAAAAAAGTAAGACTTTCCTAAGAAGTCAGATTACAGTAGAGGCCCGCTAATCCGGACATGGCCTAATCCGGATTCCACTGTAATGCAGACAGGGTTAAAAAACTCAAAATTTCTATTATGTCCCTTGTAATCCGGACCGACATTCTCTATCCGTATTCTCTAGTCCGGATCACATGTTTATTATTCACTATATTCGCTTTAATGCTTTATTGGTTTAAGTTTTTTTTTTGTTTTTTTGGAACATGTGTATTATTTGTTATAACAAACAAACAGAAATTTATAAATATTTTTTCATAACACATAGTTCTGATATGTCTTTGGTAATCCGGATGTCCTTATATTCCGGATAGGGGCCGGTTTTAATTGATCCAGATTATCGGGCCTCTACTGTACTACAATTCTTAATTGCATTTTTAAAAGTCCACTTCCACCTACCGTATGCCAAATATATTTTCTCTCGATACTTTGAATATCATGTCTGTTCTCAATCCCATAGCGGAGCACTGTTAAAAATACAATAGTATATATATTCTTCACTAGCGTGTGTCAAAAATCTAAGGAATAATTAATAAGTAGATACTATGAGTAAAAATAGTAAGACTTTGTCATAATTTTAAAATCATCACCCTTAAAATAATCCCCCTTGGCCCCAATACACTTGTGCCAACATTTTCTTCCAATCCTCGAAACAGTTGTAATGGGGTTACATGGGTTGCCTCGGATAAAAAACAACATTTTTTCAACAATGTTTTTACATATAAAAAATTAAATATTTTATTTGAATTTTATATTGTTACTATGTATCATACATTATTAACAAAGAAATTCTGAAATTTTTGGAAAAAATATTTTGAACTCGGCCATTGGGACGCCATTTCCAGAGATCCGTCGTAAAACAGATTGGTCTGCATTGGCAAGATAACTTCTTATAAAATCATCTAAAATAAAAAAATACGACTCTTCGTTAAAATCTTAACTTAGAACTTGGAGACGGTTTCCCTAAAGCGGGCGATTGAGTTTGCTGAATAGCCAGAAGTCAAATTTGGTGAAAAACTCACGAAGACTCAATGCAGTATGGGACGGTGCATTATCTTTTTTGACATTTTGGCCGGTCGGAAGGAATTCGGAGTGCATTACCCAAACCTGTCAACTCAACCTTGATTTTTAACCGGTTTTGACGTCTTTTTGCGACTTCGACTCATCGTTAGTTTCATGACATCCTGATAACCGAAGAGCATTGTTTCGCAATTGTTAACGAGATTCTCTTTTCCGAAAAACTTGAGTGATTTTGGAACCAATCATTTTTCCAACTTTCTAAGGCCCAATCGATCTTTCAAAATGGTTTTTACTGATCCTTCCGATATTCAACAAATGGGTTTTAGCGCAAAATTTAAATTAAAAAGTCTTATTATTTTTTGCCAGCTAAAAATTATATACAATATCGATAGTCTTTTAGATTTTATATATATATGTATAGAAGCATAACGAATTCCATGACAAAAAAAATTTAGAATTTCAACGCGGCGTGTCAAAAGAAGCCTTTGCAATTGACAACAATTATCAATATTTGAGTCAAACAATATTATTTACGAATCCAGTCAGCAGCGAACTGGTTTCAAAAGTCATAAAATGGCAAGTCCTTTACCCCTTTAATACTTAAAAACAAGAAGGACAAATGCTTATAGCAAAAAACAAGACTATAAAGCGCTTTGGACTTCCTATTCTTCCCGCCTAGTCTCAAATTTTACGGCCAATCAATTTTTATGATTAATATTAATGACAGAAAAAGCCAAATAGAGCACGTACATATTAGAACCCACTGATATAAGTACACATATACGTATATATGTACACACAGACATATATATTCGATTGTATTTGCTGACGAAAATTATTTAGTCGATTTAGCCGATTGAAGCTATAAAAATGTTATTCTCCTTTTTTCGATTACTCGCTGCTGAAATTAAACACAATGGCAAACACAATTTTAACTGTCTATTCTCTCTTTCTTCTCTTCTTCTCTTCATTGCCGCCCATTGTTGCCACAATTCGGTTGAATAGGAAAATTGCAACAACCTGCACAAATACACGACAACAATGCACAATGGCACCAGCAATAGCCACAAAAGCGCACAACAAGGCAGCAGCAGCAACAGAAATACCGTTAATAGCTGGCGCGCAAGTGCCACTCTTAGTGACCGCAAAAATAATAAAACTGTGGCGACAAATATTATCAGTGAAACGGCACGCAATAACAATGACTATGCGTACAACAGCAACAACAATAATGGCAATAACAAGAGCAACAACAAGAATAACAATGCCAACATAAGTGGCGGTGGCAATAACATGGGAAACATGGCAAACAGCGACGAGCAAAACGTTGCGACGGACAATGACAGTGATAATCGCTATGTACAACAACAACAACAAGAGAAACTACAGCAACAAAAGAAACAGCAGGAAGAGGAAGAAACCCCCCAACAAGGGCATTTATTGTCCTCGTCGGGTGAACTGCAACCAGACATTATACCGTATCCGGCCATGTTGCCGCCACACCGCAGCAATCCAGTGGAAAAAAGCGGCCAGAGAGACGATGCGAACAATAACAACAATAGCAATGACATTAACAGCAACTATGCAGAGGGACAGGGTGGGGAGGGCGGCAATATGGACACAATTGACAGCAAGCGTGCGAAAAGTGAACTCAACAGCAACAACAATGACAATATGCGAGGTGCGGAAAGTGTTGCTGGACCGAATAAAAGTAAAGCTGTTGCCGGTTTTGGTTTTTATAGCCGTGACGACGATGGAAGCGACGATAATAGTGCCGTTATTCAGAGTAAGCGCGTCGAAAAGCCGAACGAGCGCGATGTAGAGCAACAGAACGCACTTCGAGAGGAGCAACAACAAGAAGATCAACAACTGATGCAGTGGAAGTTTGAGAAAAATTTGCATTATCAGCGGCGGCAGTTTACAGTGCCAACAGAGCCAGACGCACATTGGTCACCACATTACACACATCATCACCACCAACCGAACCATCGTCAGCATCATCACCATCACCATCACCATCAGCATCAACACCAACATCATCTGCACCATCAGCAGCATCATCAACAGCAGGAGACGCATTCGCAGCCCCAGCTGCAGCAACATCTTTGGCTGGAACAGCTGGGCGAACAGCAGCACCAACAACAACAACCGGAGTTGCACGAGCTACGCCAACGCAGCACATAACAACGCAGACGAGCACCACAAATGCACCGTCAACGGTGGCCGCCACGCAAAGGACGCGGCAAGAGGAAAAAGGCCAACCAGGGAGCGAAACGACGCAGCCACAGCGGGACAATAACGGCGAGGGATGTAGCTGGTGGTGTGCTTACGATGGGCACACAAGTGGGCACTTCATAAATAAATTGCGGCGGCAAACTGATAAACCGGTGTAAAAACAACAAAATTATGCGACGCGTTGCAAGCAAAAAGTGCTGGAGACTCTTTACAGCAGATGAATGAAAAAACAACAACAACAAATAAGCAATGAAATATGGGAGCGTTTGTATGTGGGTGTGTATGTGACACGAATATCGAACGAAAGGCACATAAAGGACGAAGGGGCAACAAAAGCAGCAACAGCACGCACCAGCCAACAACCGGTGAGTTAGTAGAGTGCATTGGCAGGATAAAGCGAGCAAAGAACGCATACCGACAGACAGACAGACTGTGATACAGCGACGCACCGGCGGATGAACACTCAAAGCGACCGGCAACAACCGTTGCAATTTTCGCATATCACAAAGCAAATAAATTTTTAATTTCCCGCGCCTCACCAAAAAAATGTCATGCAATTTTTTTCGGAAAAAGTGTAAAAACCCAGTTGCAGCAACAATAATAACAAACAGTTTTGGAAAAGAGAGAGAAGTAAAACGAAAGGGAACAAGTTATCGTGTAAAAGTTGTCGCAACAACGGACAGACAACACAACCGAACACCAAAGCAAATAAATTGACGAAATCACAGAAAAAAGAGCGAGAAGTAAGCCGTGTGCTCAGCGTTAAGTTTACATCTGTTCTTTGTCACCTCTTTTTCTGTTTTAAACTTTCAGTGTTTTATGAAGTTCGTTTTGTGTTGTAGAACGACATATATATTTATTATAAAAAAATTGTGGAAAGCGGGAATTTCGGAGATTACACAGCAAATTGATAGAGGGTTACCAAAATATCCATAAGCCAAAAAGCCACAGTGTCGTTCTAGTGGTAATATTAATGTCATGAACACGGATATAAATCTGACATCTATCAGCTCAGCACACATTCCATTTAGCGAACTAAAACATCTGAAATAAAATCTAGTTCTAGGACTATGCAACCCCGTCAGCATCGAATATGTTGAGCATATCTTAAATGAGTGATGGAATTAGTTTCCATCTTAGACTTGTGAATACTCAGCGAGTTTTGAGTTTTGGTAAAAAATATCACAAACTTTAGTCACCAACTTTTTCTTTCCACTTCCGTTTCCTTCTTACACAGTCTGTTATTATATTCTTCATTCGACCTCAATAAGAAACATATCCTCCACCAAAAACAGAAACTTACATATCTTAACTGCTAACTGTGAGTTTTTTTATACAAATTACATTTATAGAAAATTATATGTACTTTTTTCTTTTAACTTATGAGTAATATTATGGCAATTTTCTTCCGCGTTATACATTGTGACAAAAAAAGATTCCGGAAATTGTAAATAAAACACAAAATATTTAATTATTCATCATTATTTACTTTTCTGCCCTAAACTTAATCCCCACCAGATGTAATACGCTTATGCCAACGATTTTACCTTTCCCCGAACCACCTTCCATAAGCACTTTTCAGGATGGCTCTCTGCTCCTTTAGCAAACTTTGTTTTACATCTTCGATCGACTGAAGACGGATTCAATTCCGCAGATTGTTGACTTGTTTACACGTCGAACTCAGAAACCCATGTCTCATCAGCAGTTTTAATGCTCTCCATGAACGTGAGATTGGAATTCGCACCATCAAGCATATCCAAAGAGACCTGTTTACTGTACTCTTTTTGAAAAAAATTCAGCTTTATCGGCACGAGTCGAGCAAGAATGCGTTTCATACCCAAAACATCCAACAAAATCATTCGAATGAACTCGCGAGTGATGTCGAGCTTCCTTGCCATCTCTTTAACATTTGCCAAACGATTTTCAAGTAACATATCCTTTATTTTTTATTACTTTCATCAATTGAAGAGGTCAAAAGTTGTCCAGAGCGTGGCATGACTTCAACGATCTTTTGACCGTCTTTGAAGGTTTTGTACACCTCGTAGGTTTGTGTTTTTGATAAAACTGAATCACCGTAAGACCTTTCCAACATTTGCAAGGTTTCCACAATCGAAATTTGGTTAGAAATGCAAAATTTGAGGTAATTTCTTGGCTCGATATTTTTTTCCATTGTAAAAATTACATCGCACTACAAAGGAGTACCGACTTAAGCAGCTGCTGTAAACTAACTGGTTAACAGATCGCGCTCATATTTGGCATAATAATATTTTTTGTATTATAATTTATAATTATTATAATTTACCCGGTGAATTCCATTACAATTTCCGGGTGCCTTTTTATCTCTATGTAAATGGAGAGGCCTTTAAAGACAGAGAGAGAGAGAGTGAAAGAGAGAGAGAGAGAAAGAGACATGAATATGAGCGAAACTTTGAAATAATACATTTAAGTCTCTAAAAAGGTTGGTTTTCAACTCGGATATTGTAGTTTTTTGTGATCATAAACGCTGATCAAAAAATAATCACACTACGTTGCTTGTTCGTAAATTCTTGTCCAAAACCAATACTGTAACGATGCCACAGCCTCTATACAGTCAGACTTGGCGCCGTGTGACTTTTTCTATTTTCAAAATTAAAGAGAACCTTAAAGGGCCGTCGTTTCACACGATAGATGAAAATCGCTGAACAGCTGAAGACTATCCCAAAGTGTTTCTACGATTGGAAAAGCTCTATCATAAATGCATAATATCGGACGGGCACTATTTGAAGGCGGCAACATTAATTCAAACGAAGATTTTTTTTTTTTTTTTCAGAAAACTCCCGTAATATTTTGAACACACCTCTTATGTTATATATACAGAAGCATTTCGAGTATATGCGCTCTCCCGCGACATGCAACAGAATGTGCTCATGTTTTTTCATGAATTAAGCGCAAAATGAGGAAATGATTCATTGTTGGATCTGAATATATATAGAATGAAAGCAGAAATCGGTTGGGTGAATATGAAAATAAGCTAATTTACTACAAATACACAAATAACTGTATTTTGTTACACATGTGTGTACGTGATAATTCGAAAATTTATATAAAAACATAAGTGCTAAGCGAAGATGTATAAACATTAATTGAAAAAAATGGAAAAAAGATGAAAGAAAATAATATTATTTTTAAGTGGAAAAGCAACTAAAAAACTAAAAAATAATAATAAAATGCACAAAACAACTAAAAAAGAAGTAAATATTTTTGCGAGCAAGCCTATACATAAACAAATGAAACACTAACAACACTAAGCTAATTAAATTAATATAAGCAAAACAAATAAATCCAAAAGCAGCAAATTTAAAATAACGCCAAAATAAGAAAAAAACTAAAGCAAAATTATGTAGTTGCAAGTTAAGAAATAAATCTAAGATAACTGTAAAAATGAGTAGTGATAAGTGAGAATATTGAAAACTAAAATTTAATTAGATTCGGTAAACACACACACATCAATTAGAAAAGGAGAAACCAAATGGAATTTTCTCTTAGAACCAGCCGAGAGTTGTTGGCCTGCAATTTGAGCGTAAACTGATCTAAATTGTCTAAACGAAAATTGTAAATGCATTATAAGAGCAACAACAATTGCTATTGAATATGAATTGTATAAACGTTAATTATATATTTGTATGTATGTATAAGCATTATATGTATTTATATTGTACATGTATTGGCAATGTATTCAACGTATACACTTACATACATAGACAGCTGAATTTGCGAAGCTGCTGCTTGTGGTCAAACAGAAAGAAAGTGAGAATTTTCAAAATCATGTAACCAAAAGAGGGAAATGGCGAATAGGCAAAACAAAAAAAAAATTGAATTTGAAAACAAAACCGGGCACTCCAGTGTGTATTTTTTGCGGTTGTCCACGCAGCTGCTTATGCCGAATGAAATCTAAACTACTACATATCTACATATACATATTCTATATCTGTGTATCTATGTGTACTAACAGGATGCCTGGCATCCGCAAAACGATTAGCAAGTGCTTAGTTGTAAGCATTTATTATTAGTTTTTCGGTTTCGAAACTCAAATAATTCCTTCAGTGCAGCGTCTTAGTTCACTCATCAACTTTATTGATGAAGTGCATTTGTGTAGCACACATATCAGCTTTTCCTTTTAACCGTTATTCACTAAGTCTTTACGTTCGATATAACGCAAAATATTGTTCAATTCAATAAAAGGCGAATGTATATTTTAAACAACAAACGTGGAAATTTTGTTTTCGTTGAATAATATGTACATATGTTCAAATGTAAGTATTTATGATTATACATGTTGGAATAAAGATTTAACGAATTTACAGCAGGACACATTTCCAGAAATTCATTGTAAGTATTCAGTTCCTTTAATGAGTTCTAGAGGGTGTTTACAAAAGAGCGGTACAAAAATAGACCGATAGGGACAGCAAACGACGCCATGTTTTTTCTCCCTCTTTTGACATTTCTCTTAAGTAAGGTTTGCATTTTATCATGGAAATAAGTATATGCGATCCAACAACGAGTTCTAGATTATTAAAATTTACTACCGAAATTCGGAATCAGTGGCCACAGCTTTAAGAGCGCTACGTCCAATCTATGGTTGTCATAATCGTCCCGCCAGATCAACCATTGAGTGTCTAGTGGAAAAATTTGAAATCACATTCACAGTAAAAATTGTCGAGAATATTGCTGCTGCTAGCGCATCGATTGAGAAAGACCCAAATCAGTCTCTCACTCGTCGTTCTCAAGGGTTCATCATCTCTGTGACGTCGTTGTGGCAAATTTTGCGAAAAGTCTACATCCTTAGAAGATGAAATTAACGCATGAACTGAAGTCGCTTGACCACCAGCATCGTTATATGTTCGTGAATTGGGCTGAGCAACAACTTGAAAATGATCGGGTTTTCATCGAAAAATCATCTTTAGCGTCTAGGATAATTTTTGAATGCCTTCATCAATAAGCAAAATATTGGTCAGGCAACAATCCACACGTACTCCATGAGTCACCATTGCATCACGAATAAATTACAGTTAAGCGTGGTTTATGGGCTCTTCCGGGTACTTCTTCCGTGATGATCAAGACCGGCACGTTACTGTGAATAGGAATCGCTAACGCTCAGCGTGCCCGTGGTGGCCATGCAAAAGAAGTCGAGTTCCATACATAATGGCATCGAATGTACTTTTACAGGAATAAAGAATTTCATTGATATCCCAAACCGTTTTATTTAAAAAAAAAAAAACTTTTGTAGAGCTTTTATTAAAAACCCCGTTATTAATGCCACTAGAGTGGGGTCATTCTTATTCGAAGGGACTGTATGTTTAATAACTAATACGATAGCAGCATTTGACGAGACTTATGGAAGCAAAGGATATTTTTAAATGGCAAATATAATCATCATCTCATCAAATTTGACCTCAACTCGAATTTAGGAGGAAAAGTTGATGGCAGAATTTGCTGTAAAGTTATCTTTTTTAGTCTTAGCTTTAGGCTATCGAACCACTGTAATATTTTTCAGGCAGAAGTGGCTGCTATTAAGATGGAGGTAAACATACCAACGCTAAGCTTGCTAACTGTGTACTCAAAGCTAGTCAGGTGGTGTCTGTCATCACTAGATTCAGCATCAATCTACTTCATCATCAGACTTGTTTGAGTGCCTCGTCATAGCGAAATTGCTGACAGCTGCAAATTTTATTAACTAGACAGAGTAGGCCAACACCCCGCCAACATCGAAATGGGATCGCGTTGGATCGTCATTAGGGTCTTACGTTCTAGCACTAACCAATGGACCTCTCTCACGCTTAGAAGGCTTTGGTCGACAACCTGCTTCTTTACGACAGCGAGATACTTTCAGCGTAGCAGTGAACTACTTGCCCTTAGCAAAGTTCATCTTGCCGCAATCGCTAATTGCCAACATTGTGTGGAGGAGGATGGGGTGGAAATTTCCATTAAATTTCTTCTACTTTGTCCAGCATTTGCAAGATTGAGGTTGAAACATAATCCTATATATAACAATAAACAGTTTTAGATACCACTACGGAACGGCGCTCTAAGCTGTCCAAGAATGATCCCTATTAGGATCGACCTCTTAACTTAACCCCAACCTAACCTCGACTGGGCCTTCATAGTAGGCCCTTGAGCCATTGCAATGCAAGCTTACCAACACTTACTTACTAAACCTCAGCTGGGCAGCCTTCAGCGAATTTTGGTTAATTTCACTTTAGGTTATTTTTTTGGAGCACCATTCCTTAGATTGTTTGACAGTTTCGACGTCATATTCATAAGCAAACGTCTTGTCAACAGTAATGGTGCGAATGACGAGTGTACGGTCCTCAGCTACGTTGTCAAGCACTTGTTCGGAGACCTCTACTCTAAGTGGATTTTGCAAAAGATTTGGGTATTTTATTGAGTTTCTCGGCCATCTTTCTGATCCCAACAAGACGATTTTCAAGTACTGTTTCTTAAACTATTTCGATGCTATCGCCATCAACAGAGGTGGACTCGCATGAGACAAGTTTTTGACGACTTCCCGAACTCCATTGAATGCTTTGTGTCACTCAAATACTTATTATTGTAATAATAACATTAGTAAAGCTAAGTACTCTTGCTATAAATACTTCTACAGTCATTTGCTAACAATGAATTATTCCCCGAAAAACTCTAATCTTCCTGCCTCCTCATCTAAATTGAATTCTTCCCTTCATTTTCCCTTCAATTAAATGCATTTGGAATAATGCTAATAATTTCTATATTTCTTTCTGAATAACCTTCTCATATTTCGTTCTTTTCTCTAATTTAATTCGTATTTGCTTTGCTCTATGTATGTACTATATGTCACGTATATACTCACAGTGCGTTGACCGACGGCTTCGCCGAATGTCTGTGATAATTTCTTGTCAAAACTCATGAATTATTAACAGCCTTATGGCTTTGTTCCTGCTTCGTCCACCTGCCCGCCACTACGGGCCATCAACAAGCATTTTGTCGTTGCGCTTGTCAATCATTTGCCATCTTCTGTGTCTTCTGTTATTATTCACTTGAACAACCTTAACGTCCACATCCTTTGTGTCAACTCAGCTCTGTCTGGCTATCTGCTGGTATCTAATCATTTTTGTCGGTAAATCATTTCACTACACACTTATGACATTCACATTTAAGGGTCTGTGTGTGTGCATTACAGCTGGTGAAGGAATGCACACACACTCTTGTCATTGAGTGGGTAAATAAAATCCTTGGAATTGTTGATTCAGGAAAAATTCGAGTATTTGTCGACGTAGCTGCTTATTTGACCCTCGTATGACCATCGCTCGCATAGTAACTGTATATTTGTATGTATGTACGCTACGCTGAGTGACAGCCGGAAAGTGGGTTTATTGAGTGAATGATTGTGACATGCATGACAGCCAATGCAGCAAGTGATTATGGTAGTAGTTGCAGCAGCGTCTGCTTTCCTCCATTATTCTCGAGTTTCTGCAGCGATCCATCAAAGCATACGCACTCGCTGTTATTAATACTCGATCAGTCATTCATTTGCTTACTCTGCTTTGGCAGGTTTACATACCATTGTTTGCTAATAAAATCAGCACATCTTCAAATGATTTTTCATTAACTCGTGGAGGCTGTTGGGTTTAGCTAATATAACCTCAAAATTTCAGAGGAAAAATCGAAGTTTTTTATTTTTGATTTTATATACGGCTTTAAATTCCTTGATTTAAATGCTGAAAACTCACATTGACAAAATCTCAAAAATATGAACCTTCTTACAAAAATATTTAATTTTTATTTTAAAATAAATAATAATAATTTTAGTGCTTTTTGAATTAGCTTAAGTTTTGTAGTTTGTTCCATTGTAAGCCATTCCACTTAAATAACTTCCGAAGTGACGTTTGGACGGTTTGGACAGAGTCTCAAAACAACTTTTATCACGTTGCGTGAACATACTCGAGTTTCTGAGTACATATTGTGAAATTATTTAATAATTATATTTTACGTAGGGTGGCTAGCTTTCACAAATAATGACTTCTAATTTTAAATAGGTTTTCTATATAACAGGATATTTGAAAATTAAATTACTCATCAGGTCAGGGTCAGAGTATATAATTTTTGAAAAAAAATCAAAGAATGAAAGCCATCGGAAACCAAAGATTACTTAACTATTTTGACTTTAGGTGTTTTGATTGAAAATTAATGACCACTTCATTACCTACAACTTTGCCGGAGTGTATGGCATATTTACATAGTACATACTGAAGAGAGTTGCCAGTTAAATAAACAAATTACCGTTGCAAGTTTTTATTCAATTTTTAAACTAAATATTAAACTAAGTTATATATATTATTCCTTATCAGCCATTTTTACACACATTCAAGCATAGGTATTTACTAGTAATTCTCTCACGATCTCTCACACTATAAGTGGCGAGCTAAAACAAATCATTACCACCCCGATATTCATTATCAAAGTACGACAAGCGTTAAGGTGACTACTTCAACAACTGAACAGCGTCGCCTAAAGTTAGTTGTTCAGTGGGAGCTGAACTGAAAGCGCGTGAATTGAAACCATCAGTGTAGCTCGTTCCCTCCTAAGTTCCATAATCGTATAACGATCGGTTTTAACGGTAACAAACGGTAGGTCAACGAAAACGAAAGTTATGAAATCCAAGCGTATTGTGATTATCGGTGCAGGCGCAGCTGGCATAGCTGCAGCTACACGCCTCTTGGAGTCCGGCTTCGAAAATGTTCTGCTGCTTGAGGCTGAGAATCGTTTTGGTGGGCGCATACACACCGTGCCCTTTGCGGACAATGTCGTGGATTTGGGCGCACAGTGGTGTCACGGCGAGCAGGGCAATGCAATCTACGAGCTAACGCGCGATTTGGATATGCTGCAGCCCACGGATGAAATTGAAGGAGGCTTCGAGTGCATACGCTCCAATAAAGAAGTGGTCGCCCATGCTGTGATCGATAGACTCAGAGCAGTTATCCCCAATTTAGAGCCAGCACAACAAGTGGGCTTGAAATATTATGAGGGTTCACTAGGCGCGTACGTCACGGATGCATTTTGGCGCAATCTGCAGACGATGCCTGATATCGACAGGGTAATAGCGCGTGAATTTTTTGAGAACTGCAAGAAAAAGCTAAGTTCAATGGATGGTGCCGATCATCTGTTCGAGGTATCCGGTAAGGGTCAACACGAGTATCGGGATTGTGAGGGCGATCTACATCTAAATTGGAAAGATAAAGGTTTTTGCAGCTTTCTGCGTTTCTTAATGAAAGCGGATCGGGAAGACGCATCCGATCTAGGACTCTTAAATGAACGTATACAATACAACGCGCGCGTTGAACACATTCAATGGCAGTCATCGACAAGCGAAATCCGCATACGCCTTTGGAATGGCGAACTCATCTTAGCGAATCATGTCATCTGCACCGTTTCGTTGGGTGTTCTCAAGGAGATCCATCATAAGTTATTCACACCAGCACTGCCACTGGCTAAATGTCGAGCAATTGACGGCCTCAAACTGGGTACAGTGAACAAAATTTACCTCGAATTCAAAGAACCATTCGTACCGCTAGATTGGCCTGGTTTCTCGCTGCTGTGGCGTGAGGAAGATTTGGCGGAGCTACGTAATACGGAGTACCATTGGCTCGAGGGTATCATTAACTTTCATCGCGTTTCGTGTCAACCTCGCCTACTGCAAGGTTGGATAATTGGTCAATATGCACGACACATGGAAACTCTACCCGAAACTGAGGTGTTCGACGCTTTACTGTGGCTTTTTAAGAAATTCTTAAAACCGGAAGTGCCTACACCGATAAGATTTCTGCGCACACGCTGGCACAGTAACCCCAATTTTCGTGGCAGTTATTCCTTCCGCTCCGTGTATACTGACGAAGTAAGAACTAGCAGCTCGGACTTGGCGACGCCAATCCTCGATGAAAGAGACGGCAAGCCGCTATTGCAATTCGCCGGCGAAGCAACGCATCCACACTTTTATTCGACGGTTCATGGTGCGGTAGAGAGCGGTTGGCGAGAGGCGCAACGCTTGATTGCGCACTATCTGGAACACAACCCGCTCTTGTGAAAATAGTTTGATAGCCCTGAAAGCACGTGCAGGGGCTACCGTAGCGATAGTTTAGATGGCGAATGCGATAATTATTATGATTGCTATTGTAATCAATAACCTGATAAATAGTTGCTCAATAGTGATAAGTAGTTTCTATTTTCAAAGAGAAATTATTTACTTTGGTCAACAGTTTTGATAATTCTGAAAATTATTGTCAACATTGAGACCAAAATCAGTTTCTTATCTTGTTCGATTATAAAACTACTTTGTTAAAAAACATTTTTTTACGTTTATTTATGTCTATGCCCAGTCACAGCGGATTCACCGGAAACTGCAAAGTTTATGAACCTGCTAGGAAGGGTACCCTTGCCCTATTTTCATCCGATTGGAAACGTGTCGGTCTTCCGATCTCCTCTTGCGTTCTGGCGTTGAACTTTTGGACATCTACGGAGCTCAGCTCGCGCTAGTCAACAACCAGTATTTGTGCGACTGTGAGATCCTTATGTCTGAGAGTAAACCTTAAGAGGTGCTTCGAACGATTGACTCTTTGCGAAGACAATCTCGCCTCATTCATAAGCGGTCTGACTATTTAATAGGTTTACCCACAGTGCAGCTGAATATTCTGTTGGACGCTCTTCTTGATATAGCTTTAGCAATAATATGGAGAAAGGCGAGGTGGAATCATTTTGTCACTTCCTCCTGGCTTTTGCCAAACTGAGATTGAAATTTCTCACCTTGGCGAACCTATTGAGCTCGTTGATATCAACCGCTTCAATAAATTTGTGTTTAGCTCAAACCGCTTCGTCGCTTCGTGAGGATCGTGATAGTAAGAGTTTATGAGCAACGCAAAGGACGATATCTGTCCAAGCGAGATCCATAGATTTTGGATCAATCCTTCAACTTATCCCAACCTAACCTTGCGTAGTAACTAAAAAACTCGGACACAGGTGCGGAACTGTAAAGCTTCAAAGCTTTCACAGCAGAAAATTTAATTAAGTTAAATTCTCTTGTGACTAATGAAACACAATTGCATCGCCAAAAATTTACCGTTTGGTGCGGATTGGCGGCCTTATTATAAAATTGAACAGGAAATGCCGCAACTTCCAATATCGAGCGTTTTTATATTGATCGATTTTTTTTCCCCAAAAAATGAATTTGATGAAATCAACGCGGACAAGCCCTATTTACACCGCCTCATGTTTCACGTCTAAATAAGTACATATTGCTCTCAAAGTTTGGCGCCTTGTTTATTTTAAGAGATGGTGCAGTAAAATGGACGCCGAGATCACGTGAGATAACGTCTCAAGAGTAGTTTCCCAAAGGTTCACGCCAATCAACCAGCAACGCTGGAGGAGCTCAAAGACGACATTCAATGCGCTACAGTCGAAGTGGTGCACTGGGTCATCGAAAATTGGAATAGACGGGTGGAGATATGCAATTGGGGCGATGGTGGACACTTGACCGACAATTTTTTCGGCATTAGAACAAAAGAAAAAGACAACACATGTTGATAAAATTTTAGTGTTTTCTTTCACATCATAATTTTCTCACGAAAAACATGTTATGCAATTTCTTTTTAAAGTGAAAGGAAAACAGTTTTAATACACAGGAAAAACTGCAACAAATAACTTAAAGGGAAGTATAGGTGATATTTCATCAAACAACTCATTATTTTCTAGCATCGTATGTAACTTTTGTGCGATCACTCCTTCAAGCATTTACTTGTTAGCTTCCAAATCAAGCATGTAATCATTAAATCGTAAACTGAAAATAAAGGTAAAATCAATAAATGCACAAAGTACAATCAAATAAAAATTAGTCATCAAAAATGCATGACCTCCATCATTAAAAAGGTGTACACAAGTAGTGCTCTGGGGCCTCAGATATTGGTGCTTCAGCGATGAATGAATGACTGCAAATAACGAGTGTTGAAATGTCATAAAAATAAAGAGCAAAGTATAAATAATAATAACCGGTTTGTTTGGGGTCATTTTCCGCCTGATAAGTGCCGCAATCATTGGGCCACTAAATATCAAGAGAGCCATATAATTTGTTGCAGCGTTTATTTGCTTTTTCGTTCGCTGCTGCTACACACATACTCGTACATACATGCGGGGACATTTCTGGCATTTCGATTTAAGCGTCTGCCACACACATATGCACACTCACAGGCATGAATACATACAGACATTAATGTCGCGAACATTAAATCAGCCATTCGGCTGCAAAGTGCGAGCGGCGCACATAAAGCTCAACATTGGCGGAAGCAGGCAAACAACGAAGCGGACATGCAACAGCAAACGGAAACCGACGAAAGTGCGACAGTACATGCGGTTTTTATGGAGATATCTACATACAGGCATGCGTTGGTGAGCCGGTTTTACGACAAACGAGAAATTTATGTACAAATGCATGAGCAACAGCTGCGTCGTAGCAGCACCCTGTTGAGGAACAAACATAAAATTGCGGCTGTGAAAGCACGTCGCCTCCAGTGGTTTTCACTTCCGCCTCAGAGAGTTTGGAGATAAGGCTGCAACGAATAATTTGGTGAATTTCGGGCCTCTCACACTTCGAGCAGGTGCAGTTTGGAATTTTAAAGAGATCATAGGAAGAGCCGATTGGATAATTCTGTGTGGAAACTATTGGTCACTGGAGGACTTTTTGTTCATGGCAAAGTTCGGAGATTAATACATTTCTGTTGAACTCGAACAATTTTCCTGAGATCCGTCAGAGAATGATTTATGTGGATGAAGCTTAGTATTCCTGGTGTCAATGCGCTCAGAGGAACAAGAGCGCACTTCTATATTCAGTTCCTAATTGTAATATCTTTTTGTGAGTCCTATGTTCCTAGCGCAAAGAAATCTCCTCTAGACTTACTAAAGAACTAATTTACTAAAGTTTATGAAGCTTGGCTGGATTTAACGGATTATAATACAGTTTAAAGCTGAAACTATCGGAGGCAGCCAAATATAATATTTCGTATCCGCTAGCGTTCAATTTTTTTTTCAAATGCTACCTCATATCAACCAGAACCATTCTGAAACACAATTTCTTTCTTGTTTTTGATGACCTCATTAATAGCAGCGCTAGATAATCAAGCCATACTCATTAAGTCGCTCAAATATTTGCGTTTAAATACGCGAAGTGTCAAACAAACAGCATTAGCGCTTCAATTTCAGATTTTGTTTACATTCTGGCTAATTCGTTTACAATTATTGGTAATTTTTATGTTTGGAAACAACAATTTGTATGACATTAAATTTATTAGCCAAATAAAAGAGGAGAAGAAAAGCAAACTGAAATTATATACACACCATCATAAACCACAGTTAAGCGCAATTCACCTGACCAAGGCATATTTATGTCCATCATTAGTGTCAACAAAACAGCTGCCACTGATACGCTCCTTCCTCCCCATTCGCTCACGCTTTTCGATTTTCATTCTGGCATTCATTGGCTTTCGCAGGAAATCCGCTCTGCCATGACATTTGCTCATTTGACACCCTCAGTGTCTACGCTTCGGCGACATTCGCGGACTGTAAATTTGAAATATCCAACGACCATTAGGCACAGTGGGCAAAAATGGCCGACAACTAGCTGAAATAGGTTTTGACCTATGCAGGAATTAAATACAGCGCCTTCTATTGCTTTCATAGGGAAGCTTGTTGGCCCGAGCACACTGTTTATTGCCGTCGTCCAACGGTTTTTATAAGCGCCGCCGCGTGTCGCCAAACGCTGTGTACTTAAATTACCGGAATTGAGCGTGGCATTTACACGCCAGTTGACATTGCGATGCGGCATCATTATTTGCTCTACGCAATCGACAGCGCTGGTTGGCGCTACTGTTGTTTTCGGCTACTGGTTATGTGCGTGAATTCAATTACAGCGCTACATTTGTGTATAGAGATTTGCACTTGCAGTCAATGACGCCATATTTGTCCCGAAATGTCAGCAGTCAACATTATGTATTTTGGGTTTGCCACATCACATTCCATTGCTGTTGCCATTCTCGATAATGGAAGTCATTGCCAATAAATCCCTCTGGAAACTCTTGGCATTTTGAAATAGTAGTTCACTGTTGGGCGCATTAATGAAGGTCATTTATCCATTTCAGAACATTCGGTGTAAATTTTCAAAGTGTAATGTGAAAGCTAAGTCGATTTCGACGTTTATCCTCCGAAAGACCTACATTGTAGGCGTGGTAATAGCATCTACTTGTTACCCATGATTCCACATCGAATTAGCGTATGAAGTGAGTCAATAAATTTTGTCATTGTAGAAAAGTGCTGCAGAGTCGAATCGAATGCTTGTCGAGGCATATGTTGATCATGTTCTATCTGAAACAACATGCAAAATATGGTTTTATCGGTTCAGAGATAATGACTTTGATGTGAAAATGAAGAATGTTGAAGACCAGAAAAAAGTTTGAAGACGCCGAACTGCAAGCAATATTGGATGAAGATGATACTTTGAGTCAAAAGTAAATGGCAGCAATGTTAAATGTTGCACAACAAACAATTTCAAACCGTTTGAAAACTATGCTGAAGAAGCATTAAAAATCGCTGCCAAATGAATTGAATGAAATACAAATGAAAACCCGAAAGAAAACTTGTGACTTCAAAGACACGAAAGAAAATCAGTTTTACATCGAATTGTTGCTTGGGATGAAAATTGATTTATTTTAAGAACCTTAAACAGAGCAAAATCATGGGTTAATCCGGGGCAACCAACAACATCGACTGCAAAAATAGATCTATTCGGTAAGACGGCAATGCTCTGTGTATGGTGCGATCAGAAGGCTGTGGTATATCATGAACTTCTAAAAACTGGTGAAGCTATTGGTACTAATCGCTACAGACAATAAATGATCAATTTGAATCATGCTCTGATCGAAAAACTACCACAAGAAGCCAGAAGACTCGGCAAAATAGTTTTATTACAGGACAATACAACTGCACACAAAGCAAAATCGATTCAGGAACAATCAAAGTACTTACCTGGGAGCTGCTACCCCACCGGCGGTATTCACCAGTTTTGACCCTTTCTTTTTACCATTTGTTTACATTGGTGGGTCACCCATTGGCTGAGCAGCACTCCAATCCCAACGCTGAAGTCAAAAATTGGGTGTCTGATTTGTTTGCTATTACACCAAAAATGTATATATCTTAACAAAATATATTTTAATTAATAACATATGTATAAATTTGGTATATGTACCATTTTGGTCGACCACTTTTTGCTATTTTTCCGTTAAAGACATTATTCCATCAGTGTAAATCGAAATTTCCAGAGCGGAAGAGAGGGAACCATTGTTGTGCTATAAAAACTGATACAGCATCGTCTCCGTAAACTTCACAAATTTCATTGGCTTGTGTGGCATTCTTCCCTTTTTTTTAAACAAAAATTTCAAAATATAGCGAATCATTATTTTCACTCATTTTTGAACAGCTGTAACTTTTTTTTTTAACTTCCCGGCATTTAATTTTTTTGGTCAAATGAAGCTGAGGATCTTTCCAACAGTATATGGTATGACACAATGTGATTGGTTGCACTGGAGATATACGACTGCAACTACATGTAATGACAAAATACGAAAAGACTTTTTCGACTACCATAAAGGTGTTATAAAATGTCTCTATAATTATATATAATTCATATTTATAAGTTAAACACAGAATTATCTCAAATATAAAATTCCATATATGCGCATATGCAATAAATTTGGTTCACACAACAACCAAACATCCGTGTAACGGAGCACATATCAATTGAACTTCACTGATTGACAGTGATATGCAACACTTAAATACGGTAATTTTATCATCGACAACATTATTATCATTACCAAGCACATTAAAATAATGATTAACCAATGCAGCGCAGGCTTACGACCTTCCCATACGCACATAGACACACACACTTACATGGAAAAATCATGGAGTTGCGTTTATGGCTTCACGCATGATTTACAACATTGTTATTGCACGCACGTGGGCCTGTGCGACACCAAAAGCGATTCCATGATGCGATAAACGTAAAATCGTTCGTAGCGGTTTAATTAAACCGCGATTAAATGACAGTTCGGTAATGATCGTTGTCACAGACGATGCGTCCAATGAATGGATTGATGTAACCCAATTAAGCATGCAGGCACATTAGGGTGCTGCAGTTTGTAATGAGTTTAATAATCTCAAGATCTAAAGGAATTTTGGATTTCTAAAGCGTTGAAGGAAATTTTCATATCAAAAAATATTATAGTATTTGAGCAGCAATATACAGGTGTTATACTCGTATATAAATTTCTATTGGAAAATAAATGTTTAATTAAAAACTTTGTATTTAGTCTTCCCGTGTTTAATATCGTTACGAATCGAGTTTGAAAGTGGATTTAATCTGAAAACATTTCTTTACTTTTCTGAAAACATTTGCATAAAATATTTTTCTTTCGTTTTTTACTTAAAATGTGCTTACCCTAATGTTCAAATATTTAAGCAGTATTAATTATTGCGTAAAATGCAAAGGCGTTATGGTTGCATAAAAGGTAGTACAGAAGCTTTGAATTCATTTTAGCGGGCGTGTATACAAATATGTATATAATAGTATCGCATATGGGAATTAAATATGTATACTGGTTTCAAAATATTACGTATACGCCGTGGCACTTTGTCAAATAAATGTAATCTGAAGTTATTAATCGCAGTTAATTTGTAAATATTTAAAATCATAATTCAGAATTAAAACATTTGATGTGTTTTTAAAAAAAATTCCTCTTTTTTTCTAAACTAATAGTTATAATAATATGCATTTTTTAACAGAGCGCCTAATCCAAAGGTAATTTATCAGCACAGAAAGTGCAATCAACGCACGGAGGATATTCTCTTGAATAAAACGAACGCATCAGCAAGAGTATATATACATAAGTGGATATCCAAAGGAGCTTAAATCTCTTCATCTGGCTTATAATCAACATTTACTTGTTATAGGACATAATCAGAAAGATAATTAATTTTTCTTTCATTATTTAAAAAAATAAACTTTACCACGATTGTTTCCTGACAGAATTTGAAAGTTTAAGAGTATTTTTAGAAGGGAAATTGTATTATTAACAGAAAGGTAGTCGTTTTTATTTGTATTAATTAATAGTAGTATTTCTGCATAAAACTGCAAATAACAGAAATAAAACAGAATAACTTAGAAACAGAAAACTACCAAATTCTGTTTCAATAGAAACAGAATTGCGATTTCGGTTTTTGTTGTAAGCAGTTCATATGAATGTTTATGCATAATTAAAAATAAAACCTGTCAGCACAATTATGGACTCTATTGCTCAGTTAAATTGATTATCCGAAATAATTTCACTCTTAACTTCAATTCCGATTTCATATCAACGTACTTGATAAACAGAATGGTCTATGTGTTCTACTTAATTTATGCAAATGCTTTATAGCTAGAAACCTAAATGAGTTGAGATTTCATAGCAACTATGTCACCCTAATAGATTCTGCCCCCGGTCAGTTAATGGAATTTCATATTCTCCAAAATGTATATCATCCAATTGGTTGGAAATGTTTCACTTCAAATAAACTCAAGTATAATTGCAAACTGAACTAAAAAACTAGCTACTTTACCGTAATTCACCCCAGAAACCGCATTGACCAATTGAAATGTGATTAATATTGCAAATAGAAAACAGAAAAAATTATCTGATCTCCCAATAATTTTTCGAATTTCACAGAACTTTGAAATATTTTCATTTTTCCACACACTCAAACGCATTCGCATTTCAGAGTATGGAAGAGGCAGTGGTCCAGCTGCTGAGCTAAGTTTAGATAGAAATTTTAAATAACCAAATGAATTTCAGCACATTCTCCTACACACACAAGCATACATAAAAAAGGTATATGTGCATGTGTATAGGTTGTTACATAAGTAATAGTAGAGGCTTCGCATTTATCGTTCACATGGCATATGGACTGTAAGGCAGAACCATCACGACGTCTCGTTGACTTCCAATGTCGAATGCTTGAAAATGCCTCCATATGTGTGATAGCGATACATAAATATATGTGTATGTTGATTATATGTACAGTTAAGTGTTGGCAAAATAGTCGCCTGAAGATACCAGCATTTTGCATATCAAACACTTTCCCCCCCCACACACACACAAGTAAATATTTTTCTTTGCTTGCACGCAGACCAGCTGAAATTTGCACTCTCGATCCGGCCGAGCTCCATTTATTTTCCTACCGGTAGAAAAGCTGTCAGTAACACAACATTTGCCATCGGCGGGACTTTAGTTCAGCTTTCTCAATTACAATAAATATGCCTACGGTATAATGAAAATTTGTGCAAATAATTATATAAATACAAACTGGCTCACTTTAGTCAATTGCCTCAACAACTAAAGGTGAGAAAGCAGCGAAAAAATCAGTAAAATCATATTAAGTAGAAAAATTTTTAAACTGTAGATTTTTCCTACCGGTACACATGCACATCTACAACTGAGGAGTGCGGCTACTCGTTAAAAAAGTGTAAATAAGTCGGACAAGTACCCACCACAGCTGTGTGGTCAATCGGCCGCAACGACTCGACTACTTCCCAGCTCAAAGGCCATGCCAAACGATGGAGAGGTCAATGTTGAAAATTTTGAGGAAGGAAAGCAAAACTGCTAATTCCTTCAGAGCGCTTAAGTGCTGCTGTGCGTGTGGGCAGAAATTGCAATTTATGGATTTTCATTGTCGAATGCATTCAATTAAATTGCTTCGAAGCCGATGGAAGGTTCCTCTTAAGTAGCAACTGAAAGATAGTTACTTCTGACGATTAAACACATAGAAATATTTGAAAATTGTATAAATAATTTACAATAGGCGGAAAAAGAAAAAAAATATAAAAAAACACGTGGAAACAATCTAAATATGCTCGTTGCTAAGTAAATAATCAATATTGCATGCATTTACAGGCTTAATTGCTGATAACATTTATATAGTAAACTTATAATCGTTATTTTCTATTTAATATGTATAATCCCCTGCAAAGTTCCTCCAATATGTCGCCACTAAATCTCTAAATCAGTATTTGCTAATCAGCTTATCAACAGCTGTTGGCCTTTTCGAAATAAAAAGTAGACTCCATGAATGTGAGATAAGACTGGCTGATTTACAGCTATTACCATTGTGACAATTATATATGCCTATATACAATATAACTAGATTTACTACAAGTTAAGCCTCTCATATTTGCTGTAAAATTTTCGTAGAAAATTTCTGTCTCAAATTTACAACAAAAACTACTAGAGTTTCACTACCGGATATACAGCTGTAGATAAGCTTTCAGTGGACGAAAAGAGTTTCCTCTCTTTTCCTCTTAAAAAAGTTATATCGACTAATCGAATTGGCATCACTTTTCAAAACGATGAATGAAGTGGTAGATTAAATATAGTATTACATTTTTTGTTTCCCCTATTTTCTTATAGAGTTTCAATTAGCTTTATTGAATTCCTTTGCCTCAAGATAAACGTATTAAATTCCGAACATCATTGATTCCTAGCAAGTTGAGAAAACCTCTTAATTGCGAAATCAACAGCGGTCGCTTTCACTAACTGAGTGAAACTACTCAAAATTTAATCGAACATATAGAGAACAGCGTTAACCGACTCCGCCTATAAATAACTCGAAAACAATCTGCATTACATCGTTTGAACACATTCTTTATTCTATATACGATTGCAAAACAAAAGATTGAGATTAGAAATTATTTTCAAAATTAATTGTTGGCAACAGATGCCAACTTCCTTCTGAATGTTTCTTATGTTCCATCAATTCTTGAGATCTTGTTAAAACTCCTGCTTAAATATAATTAATCTTCCCTGAACAGGGTATATCAAGTTTGTCACGATGTTTGTAATACCCATAAGGAAACGTGGAAACCCTCTAAAATATATATTGGGTAGTCGAAAAAGTCTTTTCGTATTTCTAATCAAACTTCAACTAATTTTTTTTTTTGTTTATACTAATAAATAAATAAACAAATATAATATGTACCATTTTATCGACCTCTTTTAGCCATTTATAGAGACATTATTACATCAGGGTAAAACTTTCATGAGTGTAAATCGAAATTTCCAGAACGGAAGCGAGCGAACCATTGTTGTGCTACACAAACTGATACAGCATCGTCTCCGTTAACTTCACAAGTTTCATTGGTGGCTTGCGTGGCATTCTTCCTTTTTTAGACAAAAATTTCAAAATGGGCGTATTTCTTCATTATTTTCACTCATTTTAGAATAGCTGTAACTTTTTTCAACTTCCCCAAATTTAATTTTGGATACATAGTATGACTGCAACGACATATATTGACAAAATACGAAAAGAGTTTTTCGACTACCTAATACATAAATTATCAGCGGGACGAGAGGAGTCGATTTAGCCTTATCCGTCGATCTGTCCGTATATATCGGACCACTATAGCATCTTGTAAGCAAAACTTTTTTAATTTAATAAGATATCTTCACAAAATTAGAGTAAGCCAACTGATTTCGAAACTCGACTTGTTTCAATCAATAAAAGAAAGAAACACAAATAGTTTAATTTCAATTCTAAAATATATTTTTATTAAATGTATGATTGTGAGTTCCCTGTTAGGATCGGACTCCTAACCTATGATTGTCTTAAACTACATGTACATATACCATGCAATCTAACTTTAATTTTATGAGTTTTTATTCATTATTTTAAAAAACTCTACTATTGAAAAATATATATGTATGCGGAAATGCTGTGAAAGGCACCCATTGTCAATATATAATATTTATAAATAATTATAATACAATATTATTTTTCTAATCAAGAAAATAAAAATGTCAATACTTATAAAAATGCTTAGCTTAATATACTTTACAATTAACTTTTACGCTTTCTTAATTTTAACTCCCTGTTCATAGTTGAAAATCTTTAAATAATGCAAAGCTCGCTAGCAAATTAAAAATTTTAAGTGTATACAGACTATCTACAGCTAACTGCTTTCCCTAATAACGTATAGTATATATAAGTATATATAGAAATAATTATTTTCATTGGAATGTCACCCTAATACTCAACGCTTTAACTTTTGTAATGTTTTCAAGCTTCGAGGCCACGAGTTCCATGCAAATAAAAAACTAACTAACTTGGACGGCAGTCCCCGATATCAGACATAATGCCTTTGTGCTAAATCTAAATTTTGTAACGCTTTAGAATCTCTTCATGACTTAAAAATAATTACTTTGCAATAAACATACACATGTATATGAATATATACACACATGTTTAAGAACCGACTGACGTTATTGTTACCACTACACATGCGCTTCACTTTCCTCATCATTCTGTCACTCTTCTTTGCCGCTCAACATACGACAAATCTTACAGCCGACCCATCAAACGCATGCGCACAGCGGGCAACAATATGAACGCCGCCACCACCCGTGCTAGTCAATCGATCCGATTCGTCTGCAACCGACCAGCAGCGCCATCGGTATCGCCCTGGATGACCTTCTCAATGAATTCATCCCATTGCAATTGCCACTTCTGTAGCGCTACCTCTTTTTGCTGCTCACTTAAGGCGCTATACACCAGCGAGTTAATCGCCAATTTCTTTAGTAAACGCATGTCAGCATGCGCCGACGCGATACCTAGGAAGGCAATATAGAAATCGTGTGAGAGTGGCGTGGCACGCCAAAATGATGGATCATCTGAGGAGATTACAACGGTAAAGTTGTCAGAAAACAAATGTGAGCAGGGATGATTGCGATAGTCGCTGACCAGTTGCAAGACTTGATTGGATATGGGGTTGATCTCGACGGGAATGTTGCGCTCCTTTAGCGCTTGCAAGACGAGCGGATGTTTGGTGAGCGCGAAGCCGTGTCCAATACGTTTAGTACCCAGTAAGACAGCGTCAATTAGGTTTTCATCAACGGCAGAACCATACCAGTTCGTTTCTCCGGCGTGGAAGTAGAAATCAATATCGGCCGGCACGCTAAGTAATTGCGGTATGAAGTCTTTTAGTGGGCGGCCGAGCTCTTCTTGACCAACTAAATCGAAGCCAGCTACGAAATCGGGATACGTGGCCTAAAAGTGACGAGATTTTCTCTTTTTAATATATAAAAAATGACTCTTGGAAGTCTTACCTTGATCTCGACGCAGATGCGAATATATTGCTCAACCGTTTCGGGACTTACATTTCTTATGGGCGCATATATCATTTTCGAGCCGATGAAGTCCGGATATTCCTTCATAAATTTCTCCAACGTTTCTTTGTAGATGCGCACTGTGTCGAGTTCAGTATATTCTCCGCCATCTAGATCATAAAGCTGTTAAACAAAACATTGTAAAAAGCATTATTAGATCAGAGTTTAATGAAATAGATAAGCTATATATTACTTTAATTAATACGAACTACTCAAAGAAATACTTGGTTATCATAAGTTTTCATAAAAAATAACCAAAATTCTATTCTTCTGTCGAATCGGAGACAATCTTGCAAATAAACACAAACCTGTGGCAGTGTGCTGCGGAATTCCAGGTATTGCACGCCGTCCGCACGAAATTCCTTCAACGCATTATAGTAGTAATCCGCCCAAACCGGGGCATAAGTAATCATATTATCCACCAAGGAAAATATCTCTGTAAAACTCGCCCATGCCTCATTATTGTCCAAGAACTTCTCTTTCGGGTACAGAGTGAGATGTTCGCGCAAAAAGTCGTCCACCGCTGCAGCGCCATGCCTAGCACGTATCTCTGCTAACAGCGTCCAAACACAATCCGAACCGTCGACCGCAAGTGTCGGCTTAGTTCTGGCAAAACGCAAAGACACCACCTCTAAACTGCCGCTACTTTCACAAGCCCACACATTCTCACGATACGTGAGCGTGATCAAAAAATCTGTGCTGCACAAAGCTGTATCGTGTGCATGTAGCACACCTCCTTTCGGCATCGCCTGCAGGTACCCAAATAGCGGTGTCTTAGCTATGTCCTCCAATACACTGAAGAAGTGTTTGGAGGGTTTGAAGAGATGTGGCGTCACAATTCCTTCTTCATATTCGTGTGTCTTGGCTGCCATAATGACTTGATTGGCAAGCAGTTCGCGATCATTCAACTCAATCTCTGCTCCCAGTCCCCTAGACTCTTCATAGCGGAAGAATGTGTTGCGTTCAGCATTGTAAGCCTCTGGTGTCGGACGATTATTGCGTGTATTGCCGTCAGGCCTATAAGCATAGGCTGCCATATGCGAGGCGGCCAATTGGCTGCGAGTATGGAAGCGCGCCAAAACGACGCTACAGAGACACACGACAAGCGCTAAGCGCAAACAAATTCGAAACATCGCGACAGCTGGCCTCAAATAAAACTGCTACAAGGCCAGTCAATTGTTTTATGGAGCACTTCCCGTAATTGACGTCCACGTTGCACGTCTTTCGAACACGTACTGAGAAGTTATCGCCAAGGGCGCTAGTAATTTAAGACGTCCGTTTGAAGTACGACGGTAATCTATAAATGAAAGAATTTAGGTAGTTTTTTAGTTCAGGTTTATGCAGGCTTATCGGCCAGTTTACATATATATGTGTATATATATGTGTGTACACTTTTGAAAACTACTTCGAGGGTCGATGATAAATACTGGTAGGCAAAGCAGAATATATTACTTGTCGATAAGATAAACATTGCTGTAATAAGTACTTTCTTATGTATTAAGTAAGCTTATATAACAAGATTAGATTGTGGCTAATAAGCCTTTCAGCCAAAAGTTCGACGAAAAATGTCCCCAAGAAAGAAATTTTCATTGATGAGCGTATTTTTGATGAATTAGTTGATTTGGCAACAATTTGGCTTTATCAATACTGTAACTATTAGGGAAGTCACACAATTTTAGAGAGGGTCAAACGGTTATGACTTAATCACATCACTAAAAATATTTTACTTCGGCTATTTTTAAAACAAAAACAATACCTACAAAATAATTTTGGTATTATATAAAATTATATATATATAATATTTGATTGCTTTGTAAAATATAGCACCTATGAACTGATAAACACGTGAGAAAAATATCAACTCCTAAAATTTGATTCGATAAATTCCATAATCACTGGTTTAGTCAAGTATTAGATCATATGATGCGGCTTCATTTAGCAATATAGTTTTCCCACAATATCTTTAATCACATATGTAAAACCATTTGCAATAATTTTTATACCATCATGTGACAACACATCATTATAAAATGTGTCTTTATAAGTACATCACATCAAAAAATCGGAAAATATTATCAGAGGCATTATAGATAGCACATTTCCATCACACCATATGGGTAATTCAGAAATTATAATTATATGTATTTTCTAACGTCAAATATTGAAAAGTCACTAGATACCAAAAAATACAGCCAATATGTAATGGCACATATGAGATTAACAACATATACAGCATTACAACGAACAGCAAAATACTAAGTGACGCCATATTCTCACATCCTAATCATATCAAGTTATTTGTATCACATAATGTTAAATCACATCACCTTATAAGATATTGAAACATCGCATTACGCTATATAATATCTATTGAATGAAAAAACACAACACTTAGCATAGAAGACCCAAAAGAGCCAAGTGGCTCGGTCAAAATCTCACCACTTCATTTTTATTTTTTGTCATCACGAACATTTACAATTTTTCAATGTTTACATAACAAATTTTACTAATACACACACTCATTAAAATTGCGAATTTATATCGTCAATCCACTGGTTCCAACGCTTATACCATTTTTCGAAAGCTGCCTCGCGCTCACTGCCACTGAAGGCACCGTAAGTAATCGAGTTCGAAGCTAGCTGTTTCAACAGGCCAAGATCTGCTTTTCGCGACGCGATGACCATAAACGCCATATAAAAATCGTGTGTCAGCGGAGTGGCTTTCCAAAATGAGGGATCATCAGAGGCAATGACCACAGGATAATTAACGGCAAAGAGCACAGCGGCGGGATGTGTGCGCAAATCGCCAATGTATTGCAGTACTTGATTGGATATTGGATTTATTTCAATTGCAATGTTTCGTAAACGCGCCAATTGCAATACTTCGGGATGCTTGAGCAGCGCCAAACCATGTCCAATGCGTTTCGTGCCGAGAAGTACGGCGTCGAGCAGATTTTCATCGGTGTTGGTACCATACCAATTCGTTTCGCCGGCATGAAAATAAAAATTGATTTCGTCTTGCAGAGCAAGCAGCTCGCGAGTGTAGTCATGTAAGGGGCGACCCTCATCTTCCCAACCCACCAAATCGAAGCCAGCGAAGTAATCGGGGAAGTGGGACTACGGAGAAGCAAAGTAAAGCGCTTAAATAGCGATGTGGCGTTAAAAATATATATTCCCTACCTTCAGAAGCAACGCATTGCCCAAATATTCTACGAAACGAGCATCGGACACTTTTCTTGTCGGTGCGTAAATCAGGCGTGAACCAATCCAGTCTGGATACGAAGCGCGAAATCGCAAATCAGCATCGCGCATTGCACGTGTCGTATTCAAAAGGGTGTAGTTACCGCCACTCACGTCATACAGCTGATGAGAGAAAACAAAAGCTACATAGAAGCAGTAAAGCGATTAACGGTAACACACTCACTATCGGCAGGACGGAACGAATTTCCAAATATTGCACGCCATCTGCATAGAACTCCTCCAACGCTTTATAAATGTAGTCGCCCCACACTGGCGCATATGTCAGCAGCCCCACCACAAGCCGAAATATGCTACGGAAACGCTTCCAGACCGCATCCTCGCTTGGAAAATGTTCTAGCGGATACATAGTCAACTGCGCCAGCAACTTCTTATCGACAACATCGCTGAGCACACTTTTTCGCAATTCGCTCAGCAATGACCAGTCGCACGACTCTTCGTTCTGCGGCTGCAGCAAAGAGAAGCGTAACATCTTATACTCTTGCGTCTCACTCTTTGCAACACAAATCCACAAATGCTCACGATAGGTCAACGATAGCAGATACTGACTGCTACACAACGCCATATCATGCGCATGCAAGACGCCACCTTTTGGCATCGTTTTAAGGTAACGAAAGAGCGTCGTATTGCCAATTTTCTCAAATGAGCGGAAAAAATGCTGCGCCACCTGAAAGTGGCTTATGTTTTTCAAACCCAACTCCAGTTCGTGCTGCTTCTCCAGCATGATCAACTCATTGACGACGCGTTCATTGGCGTTGAGCAACACGCGTCCGCCAAGTTGATTATTTGACTCCTTCTCCAAGATATCGGCGCGCATCGTTTCATAGATGCGCACTCGTTCGGCAAGTTGCGCGTAGCCATGCAAAGCCGGCAAGTCCAGCAACAGCGCGAACACCAAAAAATTGCTCAGTATGAGGAATATGGCGAGATTTCTAATCCACCGCAAGTTCGCCATGGTCACAGTTGCTCAAACGATGCTCACAAACTAACTGAGTTTCGGTGAATGAGTTGAGTTTGCCGCGTAAGCTCACTCTTATAACTTTGGCTAGTGCGCTAGTTCGTTTACTTAAACTCTCACTAATCAGACCGAGCTCAAATTTAAAACAAATGTTGTTGTCACTGATAAGTGGAAGCAGAGCTATGCTATTTAATGCGCAACATTTAAATTCACAATATTTTTTTTTTTGTTTTAAACGACTTATAATTTCCTTTCTTTAATTTTTAATTTTTTTTCGATAAATTTTCTCGTATTTCTTGCAGAATGAATTAAATTACATTTGAAAAGACCTTTGATGACAGCGAAAACAATGTGTACATCATTTCATTTTTTAGACGTGGGGAAATTGTAAGAGACTGACACGGTCAAACGTTGCATAAGTAGTTATAAGAGCTATAACAACGTAGTAAACAGAATACCATGATATCTTTACTATGGTATTGTTACTACATGACTGTCACGGGTATAATGGGGATTGTGATGCAATTCCAGGGTAAAATCGACTTTGGGATTTGTAAAGAGTGACACACAGAAACTTCAAGTTCAATGGGGAATGTTTATTATCATTCGAAAGAACATTCTTTGGGAATTATTTTTTGAAGATTATCTCTTACAAATGTTGGTCACGGCTACGTCTTAAATGGTGCATCCGTTGAGTTAAATTTTTGATGACTTGTTCCAGCATTTCGACTGGTAACTGGCGAATGACACGCGTAATGTTTGTCTACAAGGCCTGAATCGAAGCGGTATTGACCTTAAACTTTACATATCCCCGCAGAAAAAAGTTTAATACTATATTCGGACCGACAACGAAAACATGTGTTCGTGGGAAAAACTGGTTTTCGCACGAAAAGTTGTGTTTTCGTCCATGTAAAATCTGTCAAACGAAAACACAGTTTTCGCTGAAAACTACTCGAAAACTTATGTACATTGCACTCTTTATAATCGGTGCCTACTCTAGTTTAATCGATGTTTTTGGAAGACATATTTTGCCGGCCCTAAATTGTCACTTGATATTTGTTTACATTCCATATACAAAGCATATTAGCGGGATTCTCTTGCTTTCGCAAAACCTTGCACGTTGCAGAAATCGCAGGATTTTCCTCTTGTTGCAACGGCACAACAACAAACACACGCAGACAATTATTTGCAATGGCTGTAAAATATGTCAGACAAAAACCCATGTTTATTTTCGTGCCAGATTCTGCAATGGGTGCTCTCTTGGCCTTGCATATTTTGGTATAGGATTTTTGCATTTTGTGTCATCATGCAATCTTGCAAGAGCAAAAGAATGCCGCTAGTGATAGTTGTCAGTGAAAACTCATCGAAAACACACATTGTCGGTCCGAATGACTTAGATTCCACAACATACAAATGTGTTTTCAAAATATTTTCAATGTCAGTCCCAACATAGTATAACGGTATGATATCACACGATCTTGGTAGCCATCGACCGATATATCAGCAGCTTCTATGGCTTCCAATTATAGAAAACATCGCCGTGGTATATATGGCAAACTGCTAGCTTAATTCTATGACAACCTACTGAGGAATACAATCGCTAGTCGCAGATATTAAAGTAATTCGTACTGAAGGATACTCAAATTCTATTGATATCTTTCTTTCAGGTGCTATTTTTTTTAATATGTATCTCGAATGTAAATATATTCTAAAATATTCTTAAAAGATCTGAAGCTTAACTGGAAAATAGTTTTGAAGATATGAGCGTATTGGTAAGAATTTTTTAACTAAGTGCAAACTTTACTTAGAATGCTTTTCTCGAAAAGCTGTTTTGAGAGTAGGTAAGGAAAATGTTCAGAAAGGGCTTGACCGATCGTCTGGAACCATATGACTTTCTTATACATATTTGTCAAGTACAGAGCGAAGAAATAAGAATTTTGAAAGAAGTTTTGTTTTTTTTCCAAGCCAGTACAAAGTTTAAATGAATGAAATCATCTATAATATTTGTTTTGGTTTCTGTGTTTGAGGTGTAGAGACATATCAATTGACCTAAGCTCCATGACATCTCGAAATCAATAACCAAGGATTAAATCATAGAAATGTACTGGACGATAGCTAAGTAATGAGTGACCTTTACCTGGCAATCCAACTTCAATTACGTCTATCTCTCTTCAAACCACGATTCACATTCTGGACTAGAATGTAAACTTTCTCAAGCGATTTCAAACCAATTTACATTATTTAAATCTCGTACGTACCCAACAATTTGTAGAAATATTACACGAAAGAGAAGTTGCAATAGTAAAAAATATACACTGACAATGAAATTTACATTTCAATTTTTTTTAAATAAACGTTATTTTCACAAAATATAAACGCCTTTCGAAAACTTTTATATATTTTTATAATTGAACATTTTATAACATTTCCACCCACACCGGCTGCGAAACTTCAGTTTTAGATTGATTTAAGGGCATTTATAAAATAACACGTTTTTATAAAATCCTCGGCTAGAATTGTTTTCAAAGAGTGCTAGTGAAACGAAGGCGCATGCGACGTACTCCGCAGCAACGAGAATTACAGGCTTTAGATCTGAACACGTACAATATGAACGTTGGTACACAACATCAACAACAACCACAACAACTTGACAAGGTTGAAATTTGAATTTGGAGTATGAGTGGAGCGATAAATAATTTTTTCCGTCTTTGACAGTATTCAGTCACACCGAACCAGAGGCCGGGAAAACCAGCCGTCACAAGCTTACAACAAATGGCGATGACGAGAACTCAACCAATGACACTAGAAAAACCAAACTCGGTAAAAAGAAAAAATATGCATGCAAATATGATATTAAATGCAAAATATTTTTGCTTTATTAGAGTTCCGAGCAAAGCATGAATCAGGGCCTTACTCGAAGTTTGAGCATGGTTGATTTGCCTTCGCAGCGTGGGAAGCTGTTGAGGGTATTTTTTATACTTAAAATTATAAAATTCTCTACTTTTCTTAAAGTAAAATTTCGTGAATATAATTAAAATAATTAAAACCATTTGAATTTCAGCTGCGCGCTGGTTATGATCATTTGAACGGCGAAGAGGATGAATTGAAAAAATTTTGTGAATCGGTGGATCCAAATATAGTTTTCGATGAACTGCAGCCGGAGCCACCGCGTCCAACGCAGCGGCAAACAGCTCGCTTGCGCGCTGGTTCACCAAACAATTACTCGTGTCCGCCGCCAACGCCTTGTCCTTGTCCAGACTCTTTCAACAGACAGACAGAGCAATCATCGCGGATACAGAATTTTTCGTCATTCTGTCCGCCAGGGGTGAGCTCAATACCTCAATATCTCCTCTGAATTTTTCACGATCTTGAAGATTGTTAGCGCGACAAAACTCTTCATAAATCTCTAATGGGACTTATAGGAACGTGAAAATTTCAAAAATTCGAATCGTAACTTTTTTTACCTTTTTCCATATACAGCATAATACCGGTGTTACGAGTAGCCCATATTCACAGTCAACACGATGTCGTTCGGTAAATGATTCATAGAATTTAACTTATAGAAAACTGCGAATTTTTCTCATATTTATATTTATAAATTTCAGTCTTATGATGAGTACCCCAGCATACCGTCACGCCACCAGGTAACCACATATATTACTAATAAAACACTTACTGACGCCATTTCTGCAATACATTATATTTCTTTAGACAGCCAGGGATCCGACAATGTCAATGTGGTCGCCGCCGATACCGCAGCCATCACCAATGAGGCAGTCCACCAGGCCATCGACATCGACTAGGGTATGTATCTTCGGCATTTGTTGTGGCTTAATTAATATGTAGGTGTGACTCAATTCATGCGTCTTTATAGTACTCACAAGATACATCTAAAGTGCTGTACGAGTCCCCGCGACGCAGCCACTATTCACCAACAAATGTGAGTGTTTTAATTTTGGACTTAATTTCAAATACAAATGCTCCCACAAATACCCTTCTAAATCTTCCAGCGAATGAACAGCACACCCTACATGGGCCTGGCAGGACAACCCTTCAATGTAACGGTAATTTAAAACAATACTGCAAACTGTAATCTAAATAGCACTACAAGCTCTAAGCTGTCCTCGATTCGCCATTTGTCTAATCGCTATCTTTGCGCGTTATAGTATGTTCGATTCACTACTCTGCAAAGCTTGGCGAATCGGAGACAGCTAGGAACAGATATGCTGAATAATTAATTGTGTATCAAATATTACTGATCGCCTAGAGACAGCCGCAAATGATGGCCACGAAATGGATTACGCCACCGGGCCGCATGCCGTCGTCTTTCATGCAAGATTCCACACTAAATCACTCCGCGCTGCCAACGGTATGTAAGATAAAGTTTTTCAATATAAAAAAATCATGAAATAATTTCCCCTTCTAACCATATAAATTACCCAGATGCGAGAAGCTTGGACACCGCCATCATGTCCAACGGTATTTTCAATTTATTGAGTAATTTTATTAGAAAGTTCAATTTTTTTAATTTTTAGGATATTGATGATTCACTCATATGCCACACGGCGGAGGTAAAAAAAAATGTTTCTACATTTAAAAAGCTTGCATTAATTTTTCTGGTTTTATTATCATTTTTGTATTCATAGACCACCGATGAATGTCCCAATAAAATGAAGAATATTCCCTGTGAGGGTTGTGAAAATAACGAGAAGACATATCCGCCGCCACCGCGCTGCAAGCCATTACACCCGGATATAGCTAAGGTGAACGGGTGCTTTGTTTGATGGAGTTGCCAGCATGTCGTAACAATTTAATTTTTAAATTTCTGCACACTCTTTTTTCTAGAAATTATGCGGTGACTTGCCACTTTTTAAAATACCGCGACGCAGTAATTATTCGCTGATTGCATTACATTAACCACAATTACACGCTAAATAAATTTATTTGCAGTGGAGGACGATTTCATTTGCATTAAACGCCGCGAGCAATGGGAGCAACTGGTCAGGGATCAAACTTGCCCGGGCGCCATACAGTCGACAATCGATGGTTCGGTTGATTTTAATGCGCTCGCTTTTAATATATTCTTCGGCGAGCAACGCTTGCCCGACTGCTTGCCGCGCATTGAGCCGATCACGCTGCTCGAGGCGTTCTTTATAAGAGTCAATTACGAGCGTTGCCACATAAAGAAGTTGGAGGACTTAACATATGCCAGGGACCACCCAGAGGAAGAGGAGACACATGCACCGCCGCCACCGAGTGATGAGTGCGTTTGTCATGCTTACTTCATTAATTAAAACAATATTTAATATCTATCACGCTAGTTGTACGCTAATTGAAAAATGCTTCAAACGCAAATTCGACACCGATCTGAATGCGGCATTGGAGAAGCTCTTCAAAGCAGAAAAGGGTTTCACGTTCCTATCCCCACAGGCGGTAAAGAAATGATAAAATATTGACTTAAATATATTTAAGCTCTTTTTTTCGCAGGAACAACCACTAATGAGTATGACAATGGAAAGCACAAGTACCGATTTGCCGGGCATACCAATCTCCATAAAGGCCTTCACAGGCACAACCAAGCCAAGAGAATGAGCTCATATGTTTGAAGAATGACACAGAGAAGCGATTAGAAATGTAATAGATGCTCAATTTATGTATATGTAAACTTATTTACATAAATAAATAAAATAGAATTATTGTATCCAATCTTAAAAGTCGACAAAACCCCTTAAGACCAAAGCAAATCTGCTTAACCCACCAGCTCAGTGGAATAACTGAAAATGTGAACTTTCTAAAATTGAAGTATAGATCTCACAGGGGTGGGATAATCAAGAAACAGGTGTTAGGCTGTTACCACCTCTGCGACTGTCATACGATAAGATTTTCAACCTTACAGTTTGGACTCCGAAACGGCAGCGACCTGTTAGAGCACCCTTAACTAGGGAGAGGCTAACTTTTTTGAGAGCAAAAATCTTACGGGATCTCTTACTATCGACCTTGGACCAAAAGAATTTTTAGACAGCGAAAGAACCGATGGACGCCGATACGGTAGCGACCTATTAAAGCACCCACAGCTAAGGAGGGGCTAGCCTTTCTGCGAACTAAAATATCGCTGGATCTCTTACAATCAAGCTTTGGCCCAAAAGATTTGGAGAGCGAAAGAACCGATGATATCCCAGCGCTAATCAAGCTCCCTCGAAGGCCAACTATACAGTAGTAAAACACACGAAGAAACCGAAGCCCATTCCCATTCTATTTTTAGGGGGGCTAGGATGCTCTTCTTTGCCAGCTCGTCAGCTCTGCGGTTAGCTGCGGTTCCGCAAACTCTTCGATACTCTTCAAAATTCTTCATTCAAATCACATAACTTGAAGACAAAAACTTCTCACAAATTCAAATTTTTTATACAGTTCTCAACACTTTTCAAAAAATTTCGAAAATGCAAATTAAATAAACACTTTCCGAAACATGTTTGACATATACATAATTATGTAAATAAGTAAAACAACAATAGTTTAATGAAATTTTTGTGGAATAAAAGGCGAAAATTCAAACAAAATTCTAAATTCCAAGTAGAATGGTGGAAGTAAGTGTAGAACTTAGTGAACACAGCTGCAGAAGCCGATTAAATATACCGTTTTAATATTGCACTAGAATTACTTCAATACAGGAAGCTCAAGTCGGAGTTTCCGAAGCAACAGCAGTCAGCGAGGATTTGATTGCAGACCCCAGGTACGTGATGTATGTGTACGCACCAGTACACCTCACGGCATACATACATATACATGTATTTAAATTTGCCACCTTCTCTTCCACAGTTCCGACAGCAAAAGTCAGCATCACTACGAAACAGCTGTGAACCCTCCACATCAGCGGCGGCGGCGGCCGTACGTGCGAGCTACGACAACTGCGGCTGCCCGACCCGCAAGGTGAGTGCGTGTCACAACGCATAATCAGTACACTTGATTATCAATCCGCTTTAATACCGTACACGCACATAGCTATCAAACTCAGCCTCCTCATCGCCGACACGTTTCAACGCGAGCACAATGCCGAAAATATGCTCGAACGACTTGGACACCGGCGCAGGCATGCTATCATCAACGCCACAGGTGAGCTAGAAACAACAAAAAAACACGCCTTGCAAATATGAGCAGCAATCTTGACAAAGCAATGAACTCTTCCTTAAACTTAGTCTGCGTACGGGATGTCTCGCAACAGGTGTGGCCCTTCGGCTGCATCCCTGGTACAAGATTCTTGCAACAATCTAAGCAAAGCTTCAACTGCATCGTGTTGTTGCTGTTGCCCACATTGCGGCAAACCGCAGGACCCAACGCAAACAACAACGGCCACAACAGCAACATGTCCGCCAACCAAGCCCCCACTGCCATGCAGGCCGAAGCCGCAACCGCCGAAGGAGGAGACGCCATCACGTAAGTTGCTACTACATAGACTGATACATGAGTGTGTGGGTGCTGTGGTTAATTAGTCCACAAACATATTTCCACATCTGTATGCGTGCTGGTACGTATCTTTGGTGTTTGTTTTGCAGCCGAGGTGGAGTTCAAATGTCGCATGCGGAAATTGCAGTTGGAAAATTTGGTTAAAGATCAGTACTGCCCAGGTGCCATACAGAGTACAATTGACTGTGAGCAGGACTTCAATGAAGCGTCCTTTCGTCTGGTATTCGGTTGTGATCCATTGCCCTGCACGCTACCCACCGTGGAGCCCATCTCACTTTTGGAAGCGTTTGCAATGCGTGTTGAGTTGGAGCGTTGTCTTCTCGCCGAGGAAACAAACTATGCCGAGCAGAGAAGGTCATCGCGACGTGGTTCAAACGAGTTGGACGAGTGAGTGTTGAACTTGTTTAAGAACAAATAATGTTGCTCATGCGTTTCTGGCTATTTTTTATACAGAGTCGACGAATATTTCGGTAAAAAGTACAAGACGGCGCTTAACGAAGCGCTGGCGAGCTTCTTGAAGGCGGAGAGGTGTTACTATCTGGAGAATCCAGATATGGTGAGAGTACTTATTCTCCTTTTAAAACTATCATGTTGCAGTGACAAAAAAATATTGTCCCCTAACGGTTTCTTATGAAATCTGAAATTAGTGCAGATAAAGATTTGTTGGTCCGTCCATCCATACATCTGCCATGAAACTTGCTGAACCTCTTTAACCAATTGAAATTTCAGAATTAGCCCTGAAGGTGCGAAAAGTAGGGGTAGTTTTGTAATTAATTAAGGGTTGCTGCAACTCCAAGTAGATTGAAGGAACTAATCGTATAAACTATCAAAATTATCTGATCAAAAATTAATAGGATCATTGGCTTCACATCCACCCTCTTAATGACGGTATTAGTGTTGCAATCTGTCAGTTCTCAGATATATCGTAAATTTAACATTTTTAGTTTTATACAGGGTTTGTCCGGAAAGTAATAGGAATGATTTTCCTCCGCCGTGACTGTACTTCGGAGCGTGCGCGCACCGACTGAATTCGGTAGAGGGCGTTCCTAGCTAACGAACGAACGGCTAGTCAATTATCTCCGAGCACCTGAAGAGTCAGGACAAATATTTTCGGGCGACGTGTTTCTGTGAGTGCGAGCCGTAAATGCAGCGCTCATTAGAGCAGAGGTACGCGATTAAATTCTGTTTGAAAAGCGGTAAATCTGCGAGTTTAATATGATCAAGCAGGCTTACCCAGATGTTGCTTTAGCAAGATGTGGTGCGTTTCGTTGGCACCAGGTCTTTTTAGAGGGCAGGGAAGAGGTCGCTGATGAAGACCGTGCTGGGAGACCTGCGACTTCGACAAACACCGAAAATGTGACTCGTGTGCGCAAAGTTTTAAACTCAGACCGTCGGCTAAGTATTCGTTTAATTGTCCAGATGTTAAATTTATCAAAATCTGTGGTTCATGATATTGTGAAGGAGCACTTGACTATGCGCTGGGTGTGCGCGAAGATGGTGCCAAAAGTGCTCACTGACAACCAGAAATTTGCGGCGAGTGGAAGAGTGCCAAGAAAATTTGAACACGTGTGAAAGTGACCCCTAATTTTTGAATAACGTAATCAGAGGGGAAGAGTCATGAATTTTGAGTATCCTCGTTTGAAAATGCCGATGAAAGGCAAGCATTTTGAGACGACAGAGGGGATCCAAGCAGCATGCCCTTCGGCTCTCAAGACTATTCCAGATAATGCCTTCCGTGGCGCTTTCAATGCTTGGACATGGCGCTGGCAGCGCTGCACATACGCTGAAGGAACATATTTTGAAAGTTTTAAAGAAATTGGAACGATTGGTTAAACATTTTTTTAAATCGACTCTGTCCTACTACTTTCCGGACAAACCCTAAGAAGGTTCGACATACGAGCACACTGCAGAGGCGGTTGATGCATTCAGAACTCATGTTTTGGAGAAAGCTCATTCAGAGTGGCAAAAGTCTTCGACCCTTGGTTCAAACGCATGCATTTTGAAAAATAATAAATCGATCGATGATTAATCTCTTTTCGCTTTTGTTCTCTTTACTCAAAATACATAGGACAACCCTCGTATTATTAGCATGACACTAACTTGATATATTCTTAACATCGAATGAAAACCATATCTTCAATCCATAGAATTTCTTTTTGAATGCCACTTTGTAATAGATAGCTCAAGCAATAATCCAGATGTCGAAACTCAACTCATAACAAATGGTAGTCTATGAAATGTAACAACTCTGTTCTAAAAACTCTAAGAGAAATCCTTTCCCAATTACCAAAATAAAGGCTTTCGTTTCCCAATACTGATAATAATTTTTCTTCCTCACTGACTTTATATTCAATATATTATTAAGTACCGGAGTTTACAATACTGCTGAAGTATTTGGATATAATATTTTAATTTAAGTGACTCTCATTACAGAACGCGCTCAGCATGGATGCACAAATCAATAAGACCTGCACGTGCCTGCCAAGCAGTTCTTTCAAAATTACCGCCTACACGGGGAATACGAGACCCAATATGCAGTAGAATGCTATCGTTTTCTTTTTGTGTTAATTGAGAAATATGTATTGAATATTGAAAATTCTTATTTGTTGTAAAATTTTATGTATGGAATAATAAAAGGCGTGAGCAATACGAAAACAGCCAGAATTCCTTTTGAAAGATTAAACTGAAGATAACAAAAGACAACATGACGTGATCTATTCACCATATGCCCGACATCATGCAAATATAAAGATATCTAAGGACAGCAAGATATTTCTAAAAACTATATGTATTAGAAGCCTACAATAAAAATGATTGAAAATAACAAAAATGGGTTGTAAAAGGCGCTTGGAAAGATTGCAAAAGGTTTAGCGAACAAACGACCACCAAGCGAGCTCGTGCACTGAAATCAACAATTATGCGATACAACTACCAATATAGTATATGATATACAGAGTCATAATCTGCGCCTTGTATGCACCGTTCCATATGTAGACGAAGCGAATTGAATTTAAATTTGCCATCGCTTATAACTCATTGATTTACGGGCGGCTTGACGACCAGCTGTTGATCGGTTTAATTGCTTGTGAAATTGCTGTTCGTCACCGCAGTCGCATACAATAACAACAAACATAACATTTCCAATCATTTGACCAGAGCAAATAAATAAATAGCACACCTATACATGCACACATACATATGCACATATGTGTGCATGTATGTACATGAAACGGAAAAATATGAGCATAACAATAAATAACTGTAAGCGACGGCGTGTGTGCTGGTAGGTGCAATTTTAAATTTGCATAAAAAAATTGGAAATATTTCCATGCATTAACAGGTTTCAATTATAGTACAAAAAATTTTATGATAATTGTTATTTTTTATTATTGTCAAGTGCAATTAATATTAATTACAAGAATCTACAAAATGGTGACTTTTATGGGTTATAAGTTTTTACTTCAATCGTGCTACAGTGGGCGGTCTTAAAGCTAAGTGCTTAAAAATATGTATAAATCATTTTTGTTCAAAGCACATACAACAACAACAACATCTCGAATAATCCGCGGTATAGAGGGATATCGAGAAAAAATTTATTTCATTATTTTCCTCATTTTTATATCGAATTACAATATTTTATTTGCTGCTGATTAGAAAGCAAAACGAGCTGTAAGGGTAGAATCACGAACGGCCTCATTACATAGTACGCTGCTAATAACGCTGGAACAATAAGCATCGGTTATGAAAACAAGAAAAAACGCTAACTTCGTTTGCACCGAAACTTTAATAATATCGTTCACAAATACAAGAGATTCCTACACGAAGTTGGTCAGCTTGCGTGCCAACTATTTGCAATAAAGGCTCGATTGAACAAATTCTTCGAAGATTGCACTGTTGCTTTAGATAATTACCAAAGCCAAATTTGGTGAAGATACCTCATCAAATGAAAAAGTTCTCCTTACATGTACTTGATTCCGATCGTTTTGTCTAACAGCTAAGTATATGCTAAAGTGGTCCGATATAGATTTTTCAGACAAATGATTCTTAGAGAGAAAAAGGCGTGGTCAAAATTACGGGCCGATATCTCCAAAATTGAGAGACAGATAAACGGGCATGTCTAAATCGACTAAGCCGGGGTTTTCATGATGAGATTGTATGAAAATAATTTCCCAAAGCGACATTAAAAAGAATTCACATGTGTACATATGTATATGCTTCGGAGCGTTTCTCAAGTTAAATACGTTTTTTGAGTTTGGGTCATTCTGGAAATCGAGTGTTATCTAGTGATACAAAGTAATCAGGTACCGTTTTAAGCTTCAACTAAAATTATGTAACACTGATTTTTTAGTTCATCGAACACTTTTCCTCATCGATCCATTGCCTTTCATAAACACTGTGATATCGCTTATTTCCCATAAATCAGAGCATGGTATAACATTACTGTTATCTGATAATTTTATTTATATTTATACTATATTTATGTATATGGAACCGTTTCTACTTTCGCATTAAACCACATATTTTTTTGTGAACCCGCTTTTACTGGAAACACACCATACTCACTCATACTTAGTGGTATATGACTCAATTACGTTATATTATGACTTCAACTCAGTTCTTCACCAGTACTCATTTCACCATTGCGTATACATATGTACATATACACAAATTATATGTCCATCATTTTAATATTTATGACTTGACCTTTAATCTCATAACAAACCACCAATAAAAAGTCTCATTCCAAACTGTTGATGTGAATCCCAAAAATACGATTTAATTTAATGAATAAGAGTATCTTTGCTTTTATACTTTCTCTATGATTTAATGCATTCAATCAGTCAAATAATTGTTATTATCGGTTCATGCACTTACCTTATCAATGTTAAATACACACAAAAACAAAAGCAAATACATTGTATTTTCAGTTGAGTGTGTGTCTGAAGTATACATTTGTTACGAAGCACTTCAGTTGATAAAGAAAAATTACACGCAATAAATCTAAGCGCACTAATATCACTGCAATTTATTTTATATTTATATTTTATAGCATTCAGCTCGGTTTATGAAGCAAGCGACAAATTTGATTATCGTTACACGCGTCTAGACAATTGATTTTATAACTGCTACCTCAACTACATATGTATGTAAGTACTACAGTACTATATATACGTTTCAATACAGTATGTTGTAATATAGATCAATTGAGTCCCACAAAACTTGGAAAATACAAAAACAAAATTAAATCATACTATTGGAATAGTAGACAAACCCAAAAACGGTATGAAACCGATTTCGAGGCAATAATTTTGAAGGCCAATTTTTTCAGTGATTCTAAACATTTCTTCGTCAGCTTTTGAGATATCCCAATGAAATTTAATTTAATACGCAGGTGCATTTTGATATACTATTGATCATTTTGAGAAATCGGTCGGATCATACAGCGATAACATATTTATACATCCCATACAAGCGACAATTCAGAGTATTTATACTTTTGCCTTAAAAATCACCGACTCGAAGCGGTTTTAGACCCATGGTCTCTTAAGCAAAGTTGTAAAACATATTCCGCATACTCGCTTTTATAGAAAAAGTCGGCCCGCTCTAATATATATGTATATATCAAATATTAGAACAGATCAAAGCGGTCATATCACAAGAAAAGTATTTTTTGTCATATTCTGAATATACATAGGGCCATTTAGCCATACAAACATTCTTCTGGTTTCCAAAAGCTTACAAAAAAACAGAATATAGCATAATTGCTTTATAACATATGTATATGCAAATCAAAATACTAACCTTATAATAAAAGAAAAAATAGAAATAAATATTTTGATTAAAAATCCAACAACTTTTTCAAAACTTTATTCTTGTCATCTAGTGATTAATAAGAATTCACTGAACGCTTTAAATTAGCTAATAATTTATAAAAAAATTTTGTTTTGCATTTTTGTAAAGCTCTAAATAATTGGCATTCAACAAGTGAAAGCAAATTTGAAAAATGTTTTTACGGCTTAGGTAGATACTCATATAAGCAATAAAATATAGCTCAGACTGGTCGTGAGGACATAAATGACGATCAACATGTGAGCCAATCAAAATTCCATCGAAACTGTGCGTGAATTCATCAAAAATCAGCCGAAATCATCATTGAAATTCATGGAAATGGAATTGGACATCTACAAAACATCCATTAGGGCTTACGAAAGATGTGTGCACGATTTGTTCCGCACAAATTGACTGAAGACCAATAATTGCTCAAAACCCGTCTCATCGATCGACGCTTGTGACCGATTATTTGACCAAAAATCACATTTTAACCATTAACCACTCTCCGTATTCTCCTGATACGGCACCGTGCGGCTTCTTCCTTTGAGGAAAAATGCATTTGCTCATAAAAGGAAAGCGTTATGCAGACGTAGAAGCCATTCAAAAAGCTTGAACCTGCATACTGGCGGCCATACCGGCCAACGAGCTAAAACAATCGTTCGACATGCTTTTGGACCGTGCAAAAAGCTGTATTCAAGCAGAAGGAGACTATTTTGAATAAAATAAATTGATTTCGTCGAAAAAACCATTTGTTCTGCTTTATTTTAAAAATCCTGTTTACTTTGGAACATACCTTGTATATTAAAAACAATTCTGCTATTTTAATAGTCGAAATCACATTTGATTTATCACTCATAACTCCAACCATTTCATATAAGCTTAGTATATGTCTATAGAGAGTGCGTACAACGCACATGTGCATATATGCATGTATGTATATGTGTATGTTCAACCGCCAAACCACTTGACTATTTGTCCATTTTAAACCGACCAGAAGTGTTATAAATATTTATCTATACAGTTATGTACATAAGCAGATCGGTATATTTGTTAAGACGCACACATACACACGAATGTGCACTTAAAAAATTAACACCTATACTTGTAGACAATTATATTTTCATTGATAATAAATGTGGAATAGTTAACAAGTGGTTCACTGCTCGCGATGAACAGTTTGAGGAGGAGTAAGAGGAAAACGTAAAAGAGCGCTTAACAACAAGGCGGTAAATGACTGATTAACTCGGTCTACAAAAGCCCATTAATCACTTTACATACTTGCAGTGCGAGATTATTTGGGACCATATTTAATGGAATTTACAATTGTGCTATATGGGAAGTAGGCGTGGTTGTTGTCCGACTTCTTCCATTTGTGCACTCTTACTTAAGAATATAAAAAGAATTCCACGTACTAAATTTTGTCGAATTGACCGAAACAAATGGTAGCCAGATGGGGCGAGGTCAGGGCTAAATGGTGGATACATCAAAACTTCCCAACGAAACTCTTACAGTTTTGGCCTAGCGTTGTCCTGATGGAAGACGAAGCCCTTTTTGTTGATCAGTTCTGGCTGTTTTTATTCGATTGCTTGATTCAACATCATGACAGTAAAATGTAAAATCAATCGTTCGACCAGGCTGGAGCAGCCAAAGAATCGAAGATGTTAATTCGGTCTATTAATTTTTTCACAGAGTATCCAAACATCGAGCTTCTTTTTGTAGCCAGCCTATTTTAAATTATTCAAAACCATTTGATGATGAATGTTAAGTTCCTTAGCGATGTCATGGCTGCTTATGTGACAGTCCAGGTTAATCTTTTCCAATATTTCATCGACTTTTGCAACGAGATCGTCTAGAGCAAGGTGCATCTTTCTCATCGAAATTTTCAGAGCGATAGCGAGCGAACCATTGTTGTGCTAAATATGTATGTATACGAACTGATAAAGCATACCCAACCCAACATACATACATACATATATACATATTTACTTTATAGGGTCCCTTTTTCTTCTGAATGTTACAAAATTCGTGGCAAATTATCAAGTTTATGGTTATAGAGGCAGAGAACCATCCCCCAATAATTAGAATAATGTTACCGGACTCTTGGTGTGGTTCAATTCCAAATTAATTCCGGTTACACAGACCTGACTGATAGACCCTGTGATAAAAGACACTTGACCTGATAAATAAGTCTACGAATTGTACTGTGGTACGAATAAAAGTACCTATACAAGTAAAAATTCGGAGTTAAAATATCAGAATGAATATTAATATTTTACGAAGCATGGTGCTGATATATATCTACCACACCTACAAATATCATTGTTGAAGTTGAGACCTCACAGAGAAAAAGCAAACCAACTAAATTTCAATTACTCTACAGACAAGTCGATGAAAACAGAAATAAAGCACACATGGTCATACTACTACTACAGGCAGATAATACTATATTAAAGTAAAAGAAACTGTGGCAAATGCAACATGAGTATGCCACACAATTCAAGCACTCGCTTTCAAATGCACTGCACCGATGAAGTGTATGTATATGCTATACACACATATGACTCAATGCAGCGTTGTTGTTTTTGCTTCTTTATCAACCGCCAACAGCTGTTGTTGATAAAAAAACGAACAATGCAAAGCAGCAGCAGAGAACACAAATACAAAGTTCATTGTTCAACTGACTGATTATTGAAGACATGATTAAACACACCAATATCTACATACGGAACAATCAACAAAGAGAAGCAACTTTGAGGGCTAACGAAACAAAGAGATACACAGAATTAAAAGTGAATATGTGTGTATGTGTGGTAAGGAAGCCAAATAGCAATTTTGAGCGCTAATACCTTCAGCCAGCTGAAGAACCAAGCAGCTTGCGGGAGAACATTTCAAAAATCTTTTTGGGAACTTGAAATACTAGATCAACACCCAGTCACACATACATAACTATACATATGGTATGTACAGTATGTATACATTACATACATACTATATATTGTACATATGAGCGAGCGTTATCAGCCATAAACAACACATTTCGAATGTTATAAACAAGGTACACATATACAAATTGTAGCTTTTCAATATTTTAAAACACACACACACAATTTCATAATTTTTAGTTAATATTTTGCGTTTTTAAGTGTTAACAATTTAGAAAAAATAACAGAAACAAAGTGAAACATTTATAAATAGTCCGAAGCCAGTTCGAACGCTGTGCACTGAAGCGTTGAAGCGCGTAATAATTTTTGCTGAGCAATGTGTGTTTGTTTTTGCTTTTGCTAACTAAGGCAAATAATTGTTGGCAAACTTTTGTTTTCAACCGTTAATACACTGTTAGTTGCATGTTTTTTTTGGTAGGAAAAGTGTACGATTTATGTATATTAATTATTTTTCTGAGTATATATGTATAATGTTATATATACATACATACATATAACAGCTGGTATATCTAGGGGATTCATATTTGCACTTTTTAATTAAAATTAACTTTTTAATTTTCCTTTTATTTTAAATTAATATTTTACAAAGACTTTCGTGCAGGCGTGCTAACGGAGTCGATTTTAAGCTTACCAAAAGCTGTGCAAACAATATCTTTTTTTTTTTAATTTTTAAACAAATTTAATAAATAGACACATAAATACATACTTATATACACATATATGCCTATATCTATAAGCATAATGAAAGCGTTTTAGAGTTTTTTTTTAAATATATATTTTTATATCCATTATTATTTTCCAACAAACTACCCAACTTACTCTCAAACTCGTTCTTCTTAATTAATTTTTTTTTTGTTATATTTTCAGTATCACAGACTATTTCAAAAAACCACTTTTAACAATAATATATATATTAAGTTCTTGTGTCACTTTGTTGTTGCTTTTAATTTCATTTGTTTGTCATTAACAGCCGCTTTTATTTAAATTGTATTATGTTTTGTTTTTTCAGTTACGCCACATATACACATGCATTCATCTACACACAATGTTTTGTTGTGATCGGCAACGATTTGGTTTCTTTCTTTCTTTTCAAGAGAACGGAATTCTAGCGCCAAGGCGATCGCGCAAAACACATTTTCATGCTCAGAAGTCAGCAGTAAAACTGAAAGTGACTGCCTGTGAAACCAGCGACGCCACTTAGCCGCGCTCGTTGTGGCTGCAATGTCAGAATATCTGCAGATGCACTGAGAGAAATATGTGGAAATATTCAAACAAAAACCCAGTTTCTTATAATATCATAAAAGAATATCGCAAAAGCACCAAACATTCGAACGTGTCTAGGAAAAAGGTAGGTATAAGGTGACCTTCATTTCTTAGAACACTTTAATGGAAAAATCTGCAAAATAAGAATTCTTAACAATTTTTAAAATAGATAATCAGATATCCAGCGACAACCCGGAAATTATGTACTAAATATCAAAAGGATGGGTGGAGTAAAATGGGAGTTATGAAAACATGAGTTATGGATAATGCTTTGAAGTTTTCTGCACTAAAAAATCGAATGTAAAAATTACAGTAATTACAAAAATTCGCCCCTCATAAATTATGCTCCATCTGTTTTGAATAGAATGTTCTGAAAATATCACAAATTCAATTAATTATTTAATCAATTTTTAAAGTGTCGTATAAAAAACGCAATTAATATTTTTACCATCCACTTTTTTATTAGTTATTTGTTAATTTTAGAATAGTACAGAAAAAAACTAAAAACTTAAAGAAGTAAAAAATTTCAAAAATGATGAGCTGACGAAGTGGGGGGTCTCTAAAAAATTCCACGTGACCATACCCATGATTTCAACCCTCCTAGTTATCTGAAATCAAAAAAAAAAATTATTAATCTAGAATAATGTCGCAATGGGCGGAACTACCGAAAAGTGGGAAACGTTTTTTTGGATCACTTTTTCTGACTATTTCGATTTTTTTTAAAAATAATAAAAATAAAAATTTGGGGATGGGGCTAGTTCCAACCATAGACAAGCCTATTTCAAGTAAATCGGTCAAATAGAACCTGAGAAATCGTGAGTATCGTTCCGAAAAAGTCAGTTTTGAGAAAAAAGCGTTTAAAGTTTAGGAGACAATTCTAGTGAACACGGACGCCACGTCCGGCAGTATCTCCGAAAAATAAGTCGAATTTTGAAAAATCCTTCCAAGGTCATATTTTTGGAAGTGCATTAAGAGCACTTGAGCATTAAGAACAGTAATCTAAAGATATTATGGAATTAAATAAGACCATAAATCGATTAAATCGTTTTTTTGAAGCCGTGAAACCCATATAAGCTCTTAAATTTTCTTGCTCTCATTTTAAATATTACAACAAATTTTACCGTGTATTTATCTGATGAGCCAGTCTCTTCTAAATTAAAAAGTCGCGATCATTTGGCTGTGTGTTCTCCACGCTCTATACAAAATCGAAAATACACACACACCCATACTATAAATGTACACCCATATGTTTCATCTACATTATGATGCCAGAAACAGCAGCAAAAACAGCAAATTCGACGTCACACAACAAAGTTCCCCAATTAATTGATTAATGCTAATAGAATGATTTGTCGTGACACACATAAAAATATGCGCTTGAATAGATATTTGCTATGCAGGCACTGGTACATTTTTTCAGTTCAATATACAGCTATCTGCTTGGATACTGTGTACATATTAATTTAAGGTGTGCGAAACCATTCACGTTATTTATGTACATTCTACTTATGCGAATGTGTATGTATGTAATGAGTTCTGCTGTCAAAGTGATGGCACGCGCCGCGATCACTTGCCCGCCACACAGATTCTAAAAGCCAACAAGCTTACAAACATATGTATGTATACGAATAGAAGCATACAGACACACACACACACACACACAACCATTAACACTTTTAGAGAGAGTGCAGTAGAGAGCCCCTTATTCAAATTAACAATCTCAGAGAATGCCTTTAGTAGTGGCTCTCTGATAATTAAGTGAGATAAGCAATAAAGAGAAATCGGACGCAAATCAGACAAACATACGAACATACATATATACATAAATATCAACTTTTTTTGTTGTGTTCAATAGTATCTTTTGTTTGTTTTAATTTTGACAAGTAGTCGCGAGTTGAACTCCATTTATTTATAATGCATTTTTTGCTATTGGAAGAAATTTAATGCATTCAACGCAAATACTTTTCGATGCATACGTGTGTGTGTGTATGAACCCAAAGTGGCCCGCATGTGCATATCCATATTTGTATACAGACATTTATGAGAGTACGGTAAATGAAATAATTGTATTTATTGAAAGTAGTCAAGTCTTCGATTTTTTATCTTTTTCGTTATCTATTTATTTATATTTTGATGAAGGGCCTTGTAACTAGCAAAGCTCAAAGCCAGGGGAATACCTTCAGGTGCTGAAAAAACTTTGAGTTAAACGAACCGAGAAAAAACGTCAACTTCAGCTACACCGAAGCTCTAATTTAGCATAAAAGCGTATTCAAAATCTTCATCTTGCTATTGATCGATTAGTTTATAGGATATAGCTGTCATATAGTGGTTCGTAGTTAGGTTTCAGACAATGTTCAATCTGCTGTTGGAGAAAATAATTCGAGCCGCAGAACTTAATCGAGCAGGTACAATCTCTCATAAGAGTGTACAGCTGCTAGCGTATGCCGATGCCGATGATATTGATACCATTGGCCTCAACAACTGCGCCGTTAGTTTTGCTTTCTCCAGACTGGATAAGGCAGCGAAGCAAATGGGTTTGGCAGTCAAGGAGGGCAAGACGAAATATCTCCTGTCATCAAACAAACAGTCGTCGCACTAGCAACTTGGCTCCCACGTTACTGTTGAGAGTCATAACTTCGAAGCTGTACATAACTACGTCTATCTTGGAAACAGCATTAACAGCAATAACAATGTCAGCCTCGAAATCCAACGCAGAATAACTCTTGCCAAAAGGTGCAACTTCGGACTGAGTAGGCAATTGAGAAGTAAAGTCCTCTCTCGACGAATAAAAACCAAACTCTAAAAGTCACTCATAATTCCCGTCCTGCTATATGGTGCAGAGGCTTGGACGATGACAACAACTTGGGAGTTGACGTTGCGAGTATTCGAGAGAAAAGGGTCTGCGGAAGATTTATGGTGCTTTGCGCGTTGGCCACGGCGAATATTGCATTCGATGGAATGATGAGCTGTATGAGATATACGGCGACATTGACATAGTTCAGCGAATTAAGAGTTACCGGCTGCATTGGCTAGGTCACATCGTACGTATGAACGAAGTCACTCCAGCTCTGAAAGTATTCGTCGCAATACCGGCCAGGGGAAGTAGAGGAAGAGGAAGACCTCCATTCCATTGGAAAGGTCAGGTGGCGAAGGGCCTGACTTCGCTTGGAATTTTGAATTGGCGCCACGTTGCGACAAAAAGAAACGACTGACGATAATAATAATAATTTTATATTTTTTTGAATTTGAGATAATTTAAGCAGACAAATCTTCCTCACTATCAGACACCTTTTTCTGAAAATCCTCCTGGAGATGAGTACTGAATCAAAAGAATCCAAAGTTTTTTCAACACGAATCATCGATTATTAAAATACATTAAATTTTATAAATGTGCTTTTATTTTATTTATTCATTAAAAATAAAGCTTCTTAAAAAAAAGCTCACAAAAATACTATTTATTTGCTGACTTGCGAGTGAACGCAATCTTCCACTGTTATCCAGTTCGATTATAGTATAACCTCTTGAGTAACCGACGCTAGCAAGTCAATTTGTGGTTACATTATTCCGTTATGATTAATAACTGTCTAACTATATATTATTATACGTCTAATACAATAATACGACTAGAATATCGAGTTTCAAACATTTTGATGAGGGCACCGATGTTAATGGTGCACGCACCTCCTTTCTTGTGTAATAAGCTAAATTAGCGATTGGCGGCGTACGCACAAATACATACACACAGCCATCATTATGTTCGCCGGCGATGGCTGTGTGTTAGAGATAACTGCCAATTTTAACTAAATGTCATGTATCGACGATGCACCAGCAAAGCCACAAAACCAGCAACAACAACACATAATACACACGTAGCGGTAAGCGGCGCTGACATTTGACACTTATTCTTGTATGTATGTGTGTGTGCTTGTTCATGGATGCTGATAATTTCGATTTGTTGACAGCTGAAGGATTTTCACATTAATTGCTTTCATAATTAAATTGTAACCAAATGTTGTGTATTTGCAACAAACAACAACAACAAGAACAGCAAATGAGTAAGTTTTGGCGCAATTACAAAATGCAATGTCAGTAACACAATTGTATCGTCATTACGCGCAACAATGTTAATAATGCCTAGAATTATTGCAACAACAATAACAAGCGGGGCTTCTGCCTAAATACACCCAATTAGACATTGGCAAACATGCAAATCGCCAAATTGCAATATTCGTGTAAACACGATTATATATACTTATGTACTTGCGTCGGCTGCATATCACTCAACCGCATCTGCATCTAATTATACCGCAAATGCATAAATCGACGCCTGATTGAGCCACTTCCATGTGTGCATGTCTACGCACATATTTGCTTTGAAATATATGCGCAAATAAATTTGTGAATTTATCGGATAACAAGGGTATGAAATACAGATTAAATGGAGCTTCCTAAAACAAAATGATAATGTGCATATTTCTTTACCAAAATACCACAGTCTCCCTTTTATATGATGACTTGATTGGGGTGTTAAGAGTACAAAGCGATGATTGGCCAATTGGACTTTGGTGAGATCTCAGAATATCCATTTGCTGTCTTCCCAAAAAATATCTCCCGAAATTAACGCTCAGTACCTGAGAAACATTCGACATTGTCCGATAGATATCCACGCGGTAAGGCTTAAAGTATGCAAATTGGTAAAGTTGTTACGAAGAAGGGAAGGTAGAAACATTTAATCACATTCTTTTCAATTATAAGCTTTTGCAAGAAGGAATCTAAAACATCTCGGCAGTCATACTCTCCACGAACTGGAAGAGATGGTCGAAAGTGATATTAACCGCCTCCAGAAATTGCGGTTCAAAGCCCTTTGTCGAATTGTCTTTGTGATCATTATATGGGAGTTTTAGGCACGACAACGGAGCGACATTCTAGGTTATTCAGGTAACATCTCTGGTTAGCATTTGTAACATAAGCGGCCTTTTAGTCTAACCTAACCTCAATTGTTAGACATTTTTCATTCGCACATTTATTCTTACATCCACAAAAAACTCAATACTCGTGGTCAGGTCAGTAGTTCTTATCATACCGATAGCTTCTTGATATTCGCTGAAACCAAATGGTTTTGTCAGCATTGCAGCTCATACAGCCGGAAGTTGAACTTATCTTATTTAGTGATAGTAATATTGCAAACATCACTCTCAGAGGACCCACTAACGTGCTTTTTGCTATCACTAGACTTATGAAACATTAGCTGTCAAAACAAAGACACCCAAACCGAGGTCGGGTCTATGTATTCTGTTTATCATAAAAACCAAGCGTTACTTTAACTTTTTACGACATCTAGTTATATACGTAATGACCCATATCGGTTGCAACATTTTTTGTATCTAACGGAATCCTTTCAACGGATGTTCAATATCCAACGACCTATGTCATTTATTCTGGTCCAGGCGTAGAAATATATTAGGCGTCGTTATTGACATATGTATAAGGTTGTCAAATATCTCCCTTCCGCTTTTTTGCTCTTTACTCAATTAATTCTCCCATCTGAGCTCCCGTAGATTCTGGTCATCAGAGAAGTGTGTGGTCTGACGTTGTCCTAGTGGAACACTACACACTTCCTGTTGGCCAATTCTGGACGCTTCTGGTCGATCGCCTGCTTCAAGCGATCCAGTTGTTCACAGTACTTGTATAGATAGTATGATAGATAGTAGAATGAAGCGTCTGGCTATATGGAAGCAGCTTATAGTGGATGATCCCCTTTCAATCCCACTAAACACACAGCAAAACCTTCCTGGCCGTCAATCCCGGCTTGGCCACTGTTTGGGACGATTCACCGGCCTTCGACCACAACCGTTTTCGCTTGATATTGTCGTATGTGATCCATTTTTCGTCACCAGTCAGCGTCCGCTTCAAAAATGGGTCGAGTTCGTTCCGTTTCAGCAGCATATCGCAGGCGTTGATTCGGTCAAGAAAGTTTTTTTTGCGTGAAATCATGTGGCACCCAAACATCAAGCTTTTTTGAGCATCCAGCCTTCTGCAGATGGTTTAAAATGGTTTGGTGACTAACTCCCATCTTCTGGTCGATGTTACGATATGCCACGTGCCGATTTAACTGGATGTTTTCTATGATTTGATTGGTATGCGTAGTCACAAGTCTTCCGCCGGCCTCCTTTATCCATGGTGTCGTTTTCACCCGCTCTGAATCTTCGAAACCATTGCTCCGCAGTTCGAAGTGATTGAGTACCATCAAATTTCGGCGTTAGTGAGCTCCATGTTTACACGTCTATAACTGTTGAACGCAATATCCAAACTAATCATGCAAAGCGTCGTTTTGTCGGTTATGTCAAGACCTTTCGAAGATGTATAGTATTGCCAGATACGAGCTCTGTAGCGTTTTATACATAGGGGAAATTCAAAAGACAAAAAAGCGGAAAGGAGATATATGACAATCTAATATATGATCCCACCCACCAATTAAAATGGTTTTGAAGAACCAAAGGTAAAAAAGACACACGTAAATATGGGACACACTTTATCCGGAATATTGAGTCATAATTAAAAGTATGAAATTTTCGAATTTAGCAAACAAATGTTATTATAATTAGCAAATAATTTCGTATCAGAGCTAATACTTTTAGTGTTACACATTTATATCTCGATTTGATAACCGCTTCTTAGCTCAGTTTAAAGGCAGACACTAGCCGCCTTGCACAACAATAGTATCCTAAACCAAATAGATGTAGTCCTTTTTTTATAGCTCTGCCATCGTCAGCTTGGTCTGAAAGGTCCACATTTGGTAAGCTCAATACGACTTCATACATAAATACTGTTTACACCACCTGAACTTGAAACCATTTCATTCTTTTGTTATGACTCAAAGATTCGAAGGAATTCAACCATCTGTCTGTATTACAAAATAAATATCAATTTCTTAATATTTCTCAAACATTTAGTTCAATGTGGATTTCTTTGATAAAATAAATGGCAAGCTTAATGTCAATGCATCAATATAATTGATTAACACGTATCAATGTTTACTCCTGTCTAAAATCGATATGGAGCAATGTAATACTCTGCAGACCAAACAAATGAGAAATAACTGGAATAGCTTTTACAAATGCGGGAGTATTTTGATTTTATGCAAAATCTATATGTGAGACACATATGTGCATGTGTGTGTATATTGTTTTCATGAATAAATTACATCAATATGTTGAATTTATTTGAATTTATAGAAATTTAAGTGCGTCAGTATATTATTGGCTTGCGGTTAAATAAATTAGCATTGCAATATTTTGAGCTTTTATCTCATGAGACCATTTCATCAACTTTGGCAATTATCGGATTGTCAAACTGTTGTCATTTCAATTGACTGCTAATTTACCATAAATTGCTTATTATTTATGAATAAGCCAATATGCACGTGCGATATTTTGTGGAATACAAATGAGTGTCCTTTTGGCAGTTGACTGCTGATTACTAATGAGTTTGTAATGAAATTATTATTTACTTATAGTCACACACCCATATACACATACACGTGATATATGAGAAGATGTTAGTGCTCTTACGGGAAAAGGTGAGGCAACAGTTAATTGTTAGTGCTTTCGAAATCGCAGATGCAAATTTAATTAATTTGATTATTATTCGGAATAATTAAAGTTCATTAATACGACACCTCTTTTAAAAGAGCAAGCAAAGAGTCAAAAGAGGTATTACTTTTAAATTTACTATTAACTATTTACTATTTAAAAATGTTATCTTCGGCTGCTATCAAAACAAAGTTATAAAACCGTTTACAAATAAAAAAAATTTCTTTAGAAGAACGTGATTTTAATCGATCAGCTTGTATGACAGCTATATGCTATAGTGGTTCAATATCTGCATTTCGACAAATGAGTAACATTTTGGAGAGAAAAGGACATATGCAAAACGTCAGATCGAAATCTCAAAAACGGAGGGTTTAGATTGCGTTTGTACAAACAGTTTATAAATATATTTATAGGGTTTGTCCGGAAAGTAATAAGACTGATTTTCTTCCGCCGCGACTGCACTTCGGAGCGTGCGCGCACAGACTGTATTCGGTAGAGGGCGTTCCTAGCTAACGAACAAGCAGCTTATCTCCGAGCACCTTGAGAATCCGGAGAAACATTTTTCAGCTATGCGTTTCTGTGAGTGATGCAAGCCGAAAATGCAGCGTTCGTTAGAGCAAAGGTACGCGTTTAAATTCTGAGTGAAACTCCTTAAATCTGTGTTAGAGACGTTTCATATGATCCAGCAGGCTTGCCCAGATGTTGCTTTAGCAAGAAGTGGTGTGTTTCGGTGGCACCAGGCCTTTTTGGAGGGCCAGGAAGTCGCTGATGAAGACCATGCTGGGAGACCTGCGACTTCGACAAGCACCGACAATGTGACTCTTGTACGCAAAGTTTTGAAATCAGACTATCGACTAAGTATTCGTTTAATTGCCCAGACCATAAATGGCGGCGAGTGGAAGTGTCCCAGAAAATTTTAATAACGTAATCACAGGTGACGAGTCATGGATCTTTGAAAATACCCGAGACAAAGAGGAAATCTTCCGACGACAGAGGGGATCCAAGTAGCATGCACCTTCCGTGACGGCTTCAATGCTTGGAAATCGCTCTAGAAGCACTGCAACGACGAAGAAGTATAGAAAGTTTTTAAAGAATTGTACCGATTGGTTCAATAAATTGTTTTAAATCGATTCAGTCTTATTATTTTCTATACAAACCCTGTATATGGGCTCCGGCGTTACTTTATTAATGTTACGAACATCATGGCAAATTATATTAAAATCATGATAATTATTATTTTATCAACACCATAGTAAAAGTATTAGCTCTAGCTGCTCAAGCTCCGCTCATCTCCACTTTTTTCCCAATAAACTCCGCTCTGTACACTTTAGGCGCCGATAATGTGGTGAATGGTGAGGGTTGTGTAGAGGCTACTAGTCTTATCTATAGTTTCATTAGGCTCACTGAAAATATATTTATTGATGGTTTAATATTTGACAAGTAGAAGCCCAGGAACTCATCTGATAATCAGCGGCTGCCCTTTACTCTGCATTGATCATAAGCCCTGCAAATTTCAAAGTCCTCTTGTGAAGTACTTCTTCCTAAAACAGCATTTTTTTCTGGCAGAAAACGATTGCTGGCTGAAATCAGAAAATTTCGGCCTTCGTATTCTTTTAGCAACCTTTACCATACACAATTTTGTACCATTTTCTCAAAGCCTCCTAACCTAAAAACAATTTTCATCAACCATTTCAAAATTCTACTAACACAGTTCGGCACACATGCATAAACGTATGCTGCACAGCTCCGAATTGCGGCCAACAAAGGCCAACTAATGAAATTATAAACGTAAAAGCATATTTGTCCGAACTGCATCCTTTCCGACTCATCAGCGCAGCCCGCATCGAGCCACTGCAAAACAATTGCGTAACAAAAGCAACAAAAACAAACCTTTCTAATGCACTTTCCCCACATTGTCCAGCACAGATGGAGCACGTGTGTGGAAATTGAGTAAATAGAGTAGTAATTTGCGCACAAAAGCGTAAATTATAAGCGGCGAAAACAATATTCGTAAGCGCCAGCCCGCACACACACACTCACATATGGAAACTAATCAATTTGAATGTGTGAAACACACTAAAAGTGAGGTGGTAGAAAGCTATGGCACAACCACACGTGCATATGTATGCTGTGGCGCATTGGCAGCACACTATTATTCACATGCAATAATGTTACTCATACGCCTCGTTGATTCGGTAATAGCCCTTCAGCTCGTTACGTTAAGTGAAATATGCATTTGCGCACTGATTTTCGCAGAAATTTCAATTTGCCAGGCTTAGTTGTACTCAACTCACACTCAATTTATATTCTAGCTGGAAATTGATTTCTATCGTTTATAATAATTTATAGTGTAATAAATTACACACGTAATTGTTTCGTAATAGAAATCGCAGATAACGGGTATAAGAAATTAAAAAAAAATATATAAAGTATTTTTACGCTGCATAAATTTGATATGGAAATCTCTCAAATCAAAATTCTTGTTTACCACAAAATATATTTTGAATTAATTGTAATATTTTAGTGGAAAATTTTCGCTTTTATATACAAATCATCGTTGATAACCACAACACCGCAAAATAAACATATTTTGGCTAAAATTTAGAATTTAATTAAATCTGAAGCAAATAAATATTAAAAAAAACATTGAAAATAAAGTAAAAAAATTGTTTACGAACTGTTGTATGTATTTATTAATAAAAATATTTGTGGGGAAAAGAGCAACTCGCGCAAATTGTTTGTTTATTCTTTATTATTATAAGCTAATAGACAGTTGTGAACACATGAATGTTTGTTTTTGATTTATATTCTCCAAACTAACACGCGAATGTTAGATGTTAATAAAAGCCAAAATAAATCACTAATCTATTGCTGTTTGCTATGAAAAAATGAATATTTTTATTAACTTGTAGCCACAATTTGACACACGTATAGAAAATATGTATGACAAATATTTATAAAATTAAGTTTCCGCGTTGTTGTAAAATCAATGTGACGTTGTCACTAAGTTGTTGTTGTCCCTTATACAGGAAAAATCAAAATACAGTACAGTTATAAGAAGCTTTATTCGAGCGAGTCAAAACATCAAATTTCGCCTGTTCAACTCATCATCTAGAGGATATTTAGAATTGTATTCCCGAATCCGCATTCGAAAGCAATGAGTGGCTCGACCGGAGTTAAAATCCCCTCACGCTGTTATGAGCTCTCTGAACCACCCTGTGCTTCCTGATGAAGGTCATCAATGCAAAATTTTGTATATGAGAAACTTCCGAGACATCCGTTATTTGCTATTATTTTCATATAGGAAGCCTTCGCATAAAATATGGTGTGTCTGCCAATTAAACAATGACTAACTAGAGTTATAATGTCAATGCTTTTGAATTTCAATAGTCGTCACGAGCCGTTTAGCTAGTTACGGATTAATGGATGCAGCAGCAGAAAACATTCCTGTAATAATTTCAAGGAATTGTACCGAGTTGACAGTCCTTCGCCGCATAAAAATCTGGGTCTGTACCGGTTACTTAGACCCGACTCTCGAACGGATGAAGGCATTCTTTCACTATCCTTGATGAAACCCCAAGAGACTTTCGTGATTTCAAAGCCGCGGGGTAGGTATGCTAGCTATGCGTAACACTCTAATCTTCTATACTGGCGGCTCGAAAATGGAGGATGGAGTTGGTGCGGGAATATACTTTCCAGAAATAGGTATAAGGCAACCACAGGATTATATTTCAAACTGAGGTCTTTGAAACCTATGCATTGTCTATACGACGATCTTGACAGAAGCAAGATCTGAGTCTGTTAAAACTCGCGTCAAGCGCAGAGATACTTTTCTTTGACCCAGGAACTGAACCCCATCTGGTATCGCAACAAAATTGGCATATGCGTGGCTTGATCTACCAGTTTAACTTAACCTAAAGCCGCTAAAGCTATATGACTTAACTTTATAAGGGTGATTTTAGACCTGGCAATTATATGTATATTTACTTGATCTAGGTCTCACCATACGAGAAAACTTTCCATTTACTTGAAAGAGGAAAGGCGAGTATTTGAAAAATGGGTTGAAAGATATCTCAGAACCATTTGATATAATGATAGGTTTCAGAAAGCCGTTGTGGAAAATGGTTCCGCTCTCTTTGAACTACATTCAGCTGTTTTCTTTCAAAAACAGCACACAAACTGGGAGTTTTAGGCTATTTCGTACATTTCATCTTGAAAACCAACGTAGACTTGCTTTTGCCTAGCTTTCACTTACTAAATAGACCAGTCTAAGTTCGATTATTAAACAATAAAACAAAACTTAATATCAGTAATTTCAAAACGAAGAGAGAAATTAACAAACAAGCAAGCAAAATTAAATATCTCAGTTAAACGTAAGGCACATACATACAAGTAGATAGAATTTACATGTATAAATGCATATGTATTTTTTGAATTTCCGATATTTGTACCTATGAACGAATATATGTTTACCTATTACCTTTAGTTACATAATTTAAATCTCTTTGTTGCGGCATAAAGCTCTTATCAATATTTGTTCGGCGTGTTTGATTTTAGAATTAGCAAGAGTGGCAACAAACACACTACAATAATAAATGCAAATACATGTGCGCATTAATTAATTCGGGATAATTTATGTAAATTTATGCCATAATTTCCGGTGATATTTGAATAGTGATTTTATCATTTCGCATTTAATTCGTATCAACAAACCGTTTGTTTGATTGGACGCACAGAAATTTGCATATTCTCGCCATTTCAGATTAAAAAAGGAAAACAATAACCGAGAGTAGCAATGAAAGCGAAAACACAATGTTGACGTTTGACAGGATAAACTGAAAACAAAACAATAATGGCTTCATTATCCCTGTTCATGTTTGACAAATAAAAAGTGAGCACAATAAAGTTCATTTAATTACTTTAAAAATTCCTTCAATATGTTTGTGTCGAATTAATTAGTACGTATTACGTAATTGTAACCTGCCAAAGGGGCAAGCAACAATTAAAGTGTAATTAAGTTGTCGACAATGTAAAGGAAACGATAAATTTTTCATATTTTAAGTGATTTACGCGTTCATTAATATTCGTGTAAGCATTTTTTTATTTGATATAATCTAAGCGTGTCTGTTACTTTAGATATCTTCAGTGCAACATTTAAAGTGAATATATTATAATTTGTAATCTAAGCTATAAGCAGTAACTCGTATTTTGTTCATTTTTAAAACTCAAAATGTATAAAATAGAAAAAATATATATTTCTCCAGTAAGAAAAGTCACCACTATGCTAATAGTAGTAAAAAAAATTGGGTCATTTCAAGACACAACATGTCAAAGGACTAATGAAGTAGTACCCAAGCCTAGAGTAAATGTATCACACATTTTCTTCATATACTGGTGCAACGAAAAAATAAATTGGCTTCTTTACTTCGCAGGTGATATTTTTTTAACGGATTTTTTTAGTTTCACTGATCTTATCTCCCGTATATCGCGAACAATGTGGGCTTACAACTGGTTTTTCATTCAAAACCGCAAAAAGTAGTCTAACGAGGTCAAATATTATGATCTAGATGACCTATTGTCAGTCCCCTGTCTAAAGAGACACCAAAACTTCATCCCGATAAGCTGATTGTTCCAGACGCATAAAATATGTGCTTTGGACGGCTATCAATTACATGACGGGTGATCAGAAAAATCGCGAACCGCATACCTTTAGAGCCAGCTGTTATTGATCTTTATGAAAGTGATCTGAGGAAATCCCGGGCCACCTCTCAAGTGCGAAACTGCCGGTTGCCACCAAGGCCTTCACAAGGTGATAAGGTTGACGAACGGACGCCAGCCTCTCATAAGGAAGCTGTATCAATGCGGGGGGAAATTTGAAAGGGAACTAGAATAGAGACAGTGGCTAAAGTGGATCTACCACTACGTAAGGAGCGACAGGCTCCGTCCTCTAGATGCTGAAGAACTCTGGCTGATATCAGTGGCGCCACCTCCAGAGACTCTAAGAAGAGCTCTGGCAAAATAAAGCCAACTAAATAATTGGATCGGATTTATGCGCTGGCCCCTCGGTCTGGAGAAGCCCGGTCAATTTTTTATTTTATTTATAGTGGGGATCTACTTAATTTAAGGAAGGGAGACGGCCCCACTTTTGTAACCGCGGGCAGGGAGGGAGTCCTTGATCTCACTATAGCCTCAAAAGAATTGTCACCCTTGATCTAGAACTAAAGGGTTGTGAGCGACCACTATTTCTCTGGTCGTAGGTATATCTACTTCCAGTTCCTTGTTTTCATTTACTTTTCAAGCGTTGCCTCAATGTGAGCCTTTTGCACGATAGTTAGGTAAGAATACCTAATCAAAACACAATTATATAAATAAATAATATAAATAAAGAAAATAAGATAAAAAAGCATATAACTCCTGTATAACTTAGTGAAGAAATTACCGTATTTATAGTTATTTAAGTGTTCCATAACGGTTTTGCTAAAGGCTATCCAACCTACTCTCTCCCAAATTGATATAACTCCCAATAGAAAATAAATTTTAAAATATATTCGCAAGACTCTATTTAAATTATTATTTTTTTACATAAAATGAAGAGCTGGGGTTTTTTTGTTAAATTTAAAAGATACAGGATTTTTCAAG